>NC_056522.1:283877660-284177660 GCF_019175285.1 Sceloporus undulatus | reverse complement strand
ATGGGTGAAGTCAACAGTCTGTTTTTGTTAATGTCTTTTGAGTATAAAACCAGGCTGTACACAACGAAAGAACATAATGGTGTGATCTGTTGTGTGTGGCATAAGACCTATGACTGAGACGGTTCTTTCCTCTAAGATTTTATTTTAGTGTCTTCTCAGTTGTCAAAAGTAAACTCATTTGGCTCACTGTGAATAAGCTGAATCTCATTCTGTTGTGTCTTTTTGTTAAATGCTGGTAGGATATGCAATTTCAGGCTGCAATCTTATGCCCACTTACCTTGGGAATAAGCCACAGTGAATTTAGTGAGATTTCTGTTGTAGTTGTTATGTGCCTTCAAATCACCTTTAACCTGTGGTGACCCTAATCTTAGAGCTAGCGTGGTATAGTGGTTTGTCTGCTGGACTATGATTGTAGAGATCAGACTTCTGTTCCCCACTTGGCCATGGATATCCACTGGGTGACCTTGGGCAAATCACACACTCTCAGCCCCAGTAACCCCTGAGATAGCTTCGCCCTAGGATCGCCATAAGTTGGAGATTTGAAAGCACACACAACAACAACATCCATAGGTTTTCCTTACAAGATTTATTCAGAGGAGGTTTGCCATTCCCTTCCTCCTGTGCTGGCAAGTGTGAGTTGCCCAGGGTCACCAGTGGGTTTCCATGGCTAAGCAGGAATTTGAAACCTGGTCTCCCAGAGTTCTTGTCCACCACTCAAAACAATCTTAGTGGGACTTGCTTCTCCATAAACTTACATGGTTCATTTAGAAGAATTGTGTGTTTAGTGTTTTTATGTATGTTACTTTCTATAGGATAAAATCCCATTTTCTCTGTGAACTTAAAACTACTTAGGGTTAACCAACAGAAATAACATACTGGATAGGAAAGTGCAGCAAAGCTGACTGAAGTGTGCTTAGTGTAACCATAGAAATTGGGATTTATCTCTGAGAAATCTTGTGAGTTGTTCCAGAAGTGAAGGCATTTCTGGGTGAGGGAGTGCTGGACATCTTTATAGCTGAGTGAAATATAAATAAGCTGTAGGAACCTATTTCTTTTTGTAAGCAGACTCTTCTAATCCATTGTATTCCCCATCACCATGTATAGCATGGATGTGAGAGTTGAACAGTGGAGAAAGCGGATAGAATGAAAATCAACTCATTTGAGCTGTGGTTCTGGTGAAGAGTGTTAAGGATACCGTGGATGGCCAAAAAGATGAACAAGTGGGTCCTAGAACAGATCAACTCTCCCTAGAAGCCAAGATGACGAAACTGAGGCTATTGTACTTTGGTCACATCATGAGAAGGCATGATTCATTAGGAAAGACAACAAAGCTCAGAAAGATAGAAGGCAGTATAAAGAGAGGAAGACCCTATGCCATATATATAGCTGACTCAATCAGGGAGATCACAGGTCTGAATCTCAGGACCTGAACAGAGCAGTGGAGGATAGGAGGTATTGAAGATTTCTTATCCACAGGGTCACCATGAGTTGATGTTGACTCAAGGGAAGTTAACAATGGCCCGTTGTGCACGGGCGTAAAGTATGTCTCCAGGACATACTAGGGTTAAGAAAAGGCGTGCTTTACGCACGCCCCTAACCCTAGTATGTCCTGGTGATGTACAAAATGGTGGCGCCCATTCTACACAGGCACCGCCATCTTGATGTCGCGGACATATAACGTCCGCACGTCCCGCAACAGAAGTGATGTTGCTGTGCTGGCCAAATGGCCGTAATAAAGTTGTTATTATTATTATAAGTGATGTTGCGAGCGCGCCATTGGCCATTTGCGACACCACTTCCGGGGTGCAAAAAGAAGCTGCTTTTTGCGGCTTCTTTTTGTTGCATCCGGGAACCATGTGGTTTGACCGCTACGGTTCCCGGACACAGCAACTGGCGGCACCAGCAGAATATTTCTTTTTGGAAGGTCATGTACTTTCTCATTAGAATTGCTGCTGGAGCGTTTCTACTTGTGGTGTTGTGATTTTCCTCTAGTCCAAGTGCTTAGAGAATAATTGTATGTGTGAATTTGAACCTAGTGTGTTCCAGTTTCTTTAAAGCTGAGTTTGAATAGGTAGAGACTACAGTACACAGATTTAACAATACTACATTTCTGAGGGGGGTATGGTATCTGGTTATGTATTTCAGGGACAGTAAATGTGCTTTTAGACAAGGGTGGGCAATTGCCAGGGTTTACGGGGGGGGGGGCACCCTCTTCAGTATGCCTAATCATACCCCCACCCCTGAATTTTTAAAATATTTGTTTCATAAAACGGCTCCCATTCTCCATGGAATGAAGCAATTATGTCATGTCCCTACTGCCCAAGATTGTTTAGGGCTAAGCAGAAGCCTTTTTTAAAAAATGGAATTCAAATGGAAGTGCATTCTTATCGGGTGTAGGGAGCATTTTAAGACATTGCCCCCCATTTTTTACCATTTGAAGCTGTTCTTCAATATCCCTGTTCTGACAGTGTGTGTAAAACTAAAGGGGATGGGAAGCACATATTTTGTTATTCATCAGAGAAATTTGTTTCTGATAATTTAGGTAACTAATCTGCATTAGAGGGAATAGGTAGCCATTTGGACAATAAGAAATGTTCCAAAATCCATGCCATTTGTTACTTTGGTGTTATTGTGTGCCTTCAAGTTATTTCTGACTTAATAATGACTCCTAAGGTGACCCGTCACCCTATCACAGGGTTTTCGTGGCAAGCTATGTTCAGAGGAAGTTTGCTTTTGCCTTCCCCTGAGGCTCAGAGCATGGGCTTTGTCCAAGGTCATCCAGTAGGTTTCATGGCTGAGCAGGCAATCAAAACTTGGTCTTCAGAGTCTTAGTTCAACATTCAAACCATGCTGGCCAACCAAAAGGTAGCAAAAAATGTCAACGCTTTCTGCATTATGTGAACATACTTTTCTGCTTTCCATTACTTATGGAGTAAGGAAACTTCAACTAGTGTTTAATTTTGCCATTTAAGTGGAGTAGTATTTTGTTCAAAATTTTATAAAATGAGACTTGACCCAACTGTTGCAATCAGAATCTTTTTGGCAAAACTACATGTATTGGATCATTTGCTCTTCTTGCTTCAGACAGGAGAAAACAACACTACTTAGTACAACACCTGTGAAAGCAAAGAGCTTGGAGGATCTTTTGGAAAACTTGAGTTTAAAGCCTGTTAGTTCCCCTCAAGTAAATACCTCTTCAAATTTGTCTCGCCAAGGTAAGTGATGTAAAGAATTCAGAGCTGCTTGTAAATGATGAAAGGAATAACTGCCTGGTTTTAAAGTAGAAGGAACTTGCGAATTTAAGCTCCCTGCCACAGTAGCCATTATAAAAATAGTGTACGCACACACACAAAAATACATTGTGTAATGTGTTTGCTCAATTTTAACAGATGTCTGTTGTCTCTCATTCATGAGAAACCAGCTTGCCAACCTCTGGCATGGACCGCAACCACTCTCACTATGCCACAACTGTCCCAGAAAACAGAGAAGAAGAGGCAATGATGGTATATGCCCGAGGAGGGCTACCTACCGCAAAGGACTGGTTCAGACCTCTGATAAGGGTGGGAGAGGAGATGGGAGAAGCAGAGAAAGGGAAGGGTATGATACAGGAAGGGATGGAGAGAGAAAGGGAAGTACAGTTGATCCTCCACATTTGCGACTTTGATTATTCATGGATTTGATTAATATGTTATCTCTAGGAATCACTAGGTCCTCCAGACGACTCTACCAGAAGTCACACTGCAGCATCTAGAGATTCCTACAGAAAACACTTCTGTAGGCATTTGTAGATCCTCCAGTGCAATTCTATAGTCAACGTTTGCCAGATGTTGGCCATAGAGGTGTGACTGAGGAACTAGAGATTCCTAGAGAAGTGTTCTCTCAGAAAAAAAATTGTATTTCTTTCACTTTCATGGGCATCCTGTGCCCCTAACCCCAGCAAATGTGAAGGGCCCACTGTAAATGCTGGGCCTTCACCAGAGCTTGAAGAAGGTTGGCCATAGCACTGCTGGCTAGCTGGGGGATTCCTGGAACTATAGTCCAAAAAAGTACAGTAGTTTTTCTAAGCCTTTCCGCTGGTGGCATGTATTCCTGATAGACAGCTCTTGCAAAGATGGGACCCTCAATGTAAACAGAGATTCCCCACTCCTGTGCATTTCTCCAATAATGTGTAGCTGCCACCTTTACTTTCCCCACTTATTAGACAGGAGGGAAAACTATCCCAAAGAAATGGAAGGGGTACAGGGCTGAACATGTACCACAATGGCACTTTCTCCCACTTTGTGTTTGACATGTGGCATAATAGCCACCAGCGTTGCAAATGTTCTAGTTTTTCCAGTTACGTCAAAATGTAGCTACTTTAAACAAGAAGGCTCTTATATGTTGCTTCCACCTCTCTTTCATTTTAGTTTTATTTTGTTTTTGCTGAGTGAAAACAAAACCTGGTGTTAACATTATTGTTTTTCTGTACTGTAGAACATGTTAACTGATTAGAAAATTTAGCCAGCAGACAAATTCTTCATTTTCAGCTGTGGAATCCTTCACTGTCGCAGGGGCACTTGAAGCTAAGCATGTCATTGTTCCAGCTCAGAAGCCTTTAACAAGGCTTTCTTTCTTTTTGCATCCCTATTAGCATGATTTATGTGATTGGATTCTCTGTCCAGAAAATATCATTTGCAATTTGCACAGGAAAGAATGTAAAGCATTTGGGATATCTTAAAATCCTTGCTGCTTGCTGCATAAATTGCTATTAGTCACCACCTTTTTACTCTAATGAAGGACACTTGAAGTTGACAATACATTAACAGGAAGTTGGTCCCTTAAGTACAGTATTCTTGCAGTGAAGCATTAAGTCTCTTAGGCTAAAAAACAAATATTGGAATGTTGGAATTACTTTTTCATCCTTAAATAGCTTCTGCTAACAATCTTGCTGTTTGGTTTGTCCCCCCCTCCACCCCCCACCCCCCAGTTATCAATGAAGTCTGGAGAGAGCAAACAATTGCACGCCTCCTGCAGCTCATAGACCTTCCACTGCTTGATTCTTTACTTGAGTACCAGAAGACAGAAGCCAGATTTCCACAAACAAAGCAAGAAACAGAACATAGCATCATCACAAACAACTACTTGGACAGAGAGATTCTGAAAGCCTTTGGTGACTCCCAGTAAGCATTTTAAGTGCATAAATAGAAAGACAAGAAAGCCAATTTTCAGACAAGGTTGACTTGCTTACTTAAATAGAGAGGGGAGGATTTTGAGGAAATGGGTATTTAAACTACAGGCCCTTTCACATCACAGTTATAGTGCTATTTTTTACTGCTGTCATGCCATCCTATTCAATCCTGGAATTTGCAGTTGAGGAAGGAAGCCATAGAACTCACCAAACTACAAACACCAGGATTCCATTGAAAGTGGTGTCATACTGCCATAATTGTTTTGTAAAAAGGGCCTCGGGAGAATGATATATTAGAAGTTATCTTCTCTCTCCTACCACTGCAATCTCTTCCCTACTACTGAATTGTACCTTGATCTTTGTTTGAAAAACAATAGCAACAAAATTGGATCCAAAACCCAAAGCACACATTGGTGATACCTTTATAAGGACAACTAAAAGATGTAATATTCATAAGCCCACTGGTTTCTTCACTTGGCCAAGATGGTTTTAAAAAACATGCAGGGAAAGAAAGCTGGCATTGTCAGAGTCACAAGTCTGCATCTTGCTTACTTATACTGAGAGAGGATCTATGCACAAAAGAGACCCTTCCATAGATCTTCCACATCACCTGATTTTTCTCTAATGTACAGTACCATTATTTCCGATGAGCCTTATTCCTGGGACAGTTTTAGTACCTGGGAGAGAATCAACATCCTCTTTTCCCAGCAGAGAAGGGTGCCGAGCATCCTGATGTTGGGTAGCTCCGCCTGTAAAGGCTCCTGGAGGCAGGACAAAAATTTAAACAGAGGCCCGGGGCCCGGCCCTGCCTCCATGGGCAGAGCGACCCCCAGAGACCCCAGTCTTCTTCCTGCCTAGCTCCTGGTAGGACGCATCATCTCAGCTTCTCCGAAGATCTTTTATTGGCTCCCCCAGACTTGGCCTGGCTTATACCTTACCTCTGCTTTCTCTCCCTTTTTCTCCTTAAAAAAACAAAAACAAAATCCTTTTCCTTCCTCCTTTTCCTCCTTTCCGCTCTGCCTTTCTCTTTCCCCCCATGGCCAGCGAGGAAGAGGCCAGGCCAGCGGGCGAGCGGGCTCCCACTCAGCCCGGGCAAGCCCCGGCTTTGCCGGAAGCGCGCCCAGAGGCTCTTGCCACGGATGGAGGAAGAGAAGTGGGAGCCAGGCCGCACCGGGCGGAGGGAGACCCCTCACAGCCCGCTGCAGGGCCCAGGGCACCACAGCCGACCCGGCCAGGGTTGGAGGCTGGAGAGCCCTTACCGCCACCGCGACGGACGCCAGGGGAGGAGGTAAGCCAATCCCCCCTTGCCCAGCTTTGCTCTCTGGGGCCTCCCCAGGGAGCCGGGGACCACAGACACCTCTGCGCTCCCCCAAAGAGGGAGCGATGGCGGCGCCCCGCGGCTCCGGCCCCTTTGTTCCTCCGCTCTTTCCCCCCCTCCTGGGATGGGCGGGCCCTTTCCTCCAGGGCCCCTCCGCAGCCGGAGGCTCAGCGGCCGAGACCGCAGGTGGCACAAACGGCCCTTTCCCCCCCAATGGGGGTTCCCTTGGGTCCCTCTCGCCCACCAGGGGTGGTTTGGGATGGGAGGGCCCAACATCTGGCACCCGGCGGGTGTCAGCGGTTGTGCGGTCGGCCATCGGGGTGGAGACCACGTGGACCGAGATGGGGGCCGCCATCTTGGCCATGCGGACAGGGATGGCGGCCGCCATCTTGGTGACCCGGAAGTGGGGTCAAGAGACCATGCGGCCCTCTATGGGGGCCGCCATGTAGGGGTGACCAGGAAGTGGGGCCGCTAGGCCATGCTGCGGCAAATGGGGGCCGCCATACTGGCGACTCGGGCCGCGAGTCGGCCAAACAAGCCAGGACCATGCCTTCCCTGGGCCAGCGGGGAGAGCCATCATGCCGCTCCTCCTCTAATTCCGCCTATCACGGGTCCCCCGAGAGTCCACGTCCCCAGATGACCTTTGGATACAAAGCCCCCTAGACTCCCAGGTCCAAGCCCAAGCCGCCAGGTCCAGAGGATCACAGAGACGGGGTTCACAGTCGGACTCAGACTCCGACAGATCTCAGGCCTATCACCCCCCCAGCCAAGAGGGCCCGATATGCAGCCCAATCCAACAAGCAAGTTCGATCCTCCTCACCCCACTCCTCAGAGGACGAGGGTCCTCCGGCCAGCATAGACTGTGCGGCCTCGGAATCCGAAGAGAGAGAGCTCTCCCAGGACGAGGGAGACTCGACCAGTGACGCTCCCATGTCTTCGCGACTCCTCAAGCCGGAGGACTATCCAACACTGATAAAGAAAACAATCAAAACTCTGGGCATCGCCTTGCCACCCCCATCTGCCCCTGCTCTGGACTCGGATCTCCCCAGGGTGGGAGAAGATCTTTTTCCTGTCTCAGTCACCACGGTTCAAGAACTTCCATGCCCCTTCAACATCATGCAGATTGTGAGGGACGAATGGAAGACACCAGCAGCCTCTAGACCCAACCACAGCGCAATTCGGAAGCAGTACATCCTTCAGCGTGGAGTCATGGATAGTCTCAGGGTCCCCCTAGTGGATGCCCCGGTGTCTGCTCTCGTTTCTTCGACAGTTTTCATCAGGGATGGCGAGGACACGCTTAGAAACCCTGAGGACCGAAAGGCCCAGGGGGCACTGAAGAAAGCACACAAAGCCACTTCGGTAGCCATCAGGGCAGCCACTACAGTCTCTCTAGCGATGCGCGCATCGCTACAGTGGGCCAAGGAGTTGCTGGAGCTGCTGCCCCACACAGACACCAAGATCCGACAAGCCATCAATAAGATCACCAAGTCGTTGACTCTCGGGGCAGATGGCACCCTGGACTGTGTACAACAGTGCGCCAGGGCCCAGGCGGCGGCACTAGCAGTGCGGCGACAGCTATGGCTCAAAAATTGGCAGGTGGACGCTAGATCCAAACAAAACTTGGCCTTTACTCCCTTCTTAGGGACTAAATTGTTTGGCGAATCCCCCGAACCAGAAAACCTTGCCCTCGTCAAAAAAGAAAGATGACAAGAGACAGTTCAGGAACCGATCTTCCTTTCGATCATCACGATCCTTCTCCCCCTTTCAATCTCAGACCAGGGAGTCCAGGTCCACCAAGCCCAGATGGGGTGACAACAAGTTCAACAAGCGAAATCGTCCTCCCTTCTCCCCCAACAAAGGAGGAGGCTCCAAATCCACCCCAAAAAATCAGCAGTCATGACGGTGCCCCTCCAGTAGGAGGCCGACTCCAGGGATTCACAGGGGCTTGGGAGGGATCCACGACGGACAAGTGGGTCCTCGACACCATCCGCAGGGGATACAAGATAGAGTTTCATCGCACTCCCCCCAACACGTTCATACCCTCCCCCAAGTCCAGCGACCCCAACAAACATCGCCTCCTGCTGGAAGCCACCGATCGTCTACTCGCCATTCATGCCATCGAACCTGTGCCAGACGCTCAAAAAGGTCAAGGGTGCTACTCCACTTTCTTCCTGGTACCAAAGAAAAATGGAACTTGGAGGGCTATCCTAAACCTGCGAGCAGTCAACCACTTTGTCCGCAAGAGAAAATTCAGGATGGAAACCCTCAAAACCGTTCTGGACAGCCTTCACCACAAAGACTTTCTCTCTTCTCTAGACCTACAGGATGCCTATCTTCATATTCTGATTCACCCATCCTCCCGGTGTTTCCTACGCTTCAGATATGGCAGGCGCCACTTCCAATACAGGGCCCTCCCCTTAGGGCTTTCTTCGGCGCCCAGAATATTCACCAAAGTCATGGTAGCCCTAGTCGCCCACTGGAGGACTCAACGTCTCCATGTTCACCCTTACCTGGACGACCTCCTGATCAGGGCCCCTTCAAGGACTCAAGCCATCCAGGACACCACCACCATACGCAAGTCCCTGGAAGACCACGGCTTCCTGATCAATCTGGAGAAGAGCTCCATTCACCCCAGCCAAAGGATCATCCACCTAGGAGCCCTAATAGACACAAAGTCGGGGACAGTCCGCCTTCCCCCCCGACTGGATCCTGTCCATCCGGAGGTCAACACTGCAGGTGCTACGATCACCTCGTGCCAGCCTCCGGTTACTCGCTCACCTACAGGGTCTGATGATCGCAGCGATCGAGTGCCTACCTTGGACGAGGTTTCACGCCAGACCCCTCCAGTGGCTGCTTCTGCCACACCAAAAGGCCATTGCGCTGAAGAGCCATCACAAGATATTGGTGCCCAACAGCGTTCGCCAGTCCCTCAGGTGGTGGATAGCCCAAACAGTCTTCAGAGGTCGACCCATTTGGACGGCCGAAAAAGTCCAGATCACCACGGATGCCAGCCTTCGGGGCTGGGGGGCACACTGCGGACCACACCTGGCCCAGGGACGGTGGAACCCAGAGGAACGATCACACAGCATCAATTGGCTAGAACTACGAGCAATCCGCCTAACTCTCCAGTCCTTCAGCCAGTCAATCCGTCACAAGTCAGTGCTCGTACGTACAGACAACATCACCGCCAAGGCGCACATAAACCGTCAAGGCGGCACAAGATCACGGTCTCTCATGACGGAAGCCCAGTCCCTGCTATCGTGGGCAGAGGCCAATCTGTTGTCCCTAGAGGCCGAACACCTGCAGGGGCAGCTCAACACCACGGCAGATTGGCTGAGTCGGACCGACATAGACCAGGGAGAGTGGAGCCTTCACCCGGAAGTCTTCCAGTCCATAGTAGAGACGATGGGCCACCCGATCCTGGACCTGTTTGCGTCCCCTGCCAACGCCAAGACTCCCAGGTTCTTCTCAAGGTTCAAGACCCAGGGGGCAGAAAACTTTGACGCCCTAAACTGCCACTGGCCAGAGGGCCTCCTATACGACTTCCCTCCAGTCCCGCTACTGTCACGCCTTCTGTCCAAGATTCGAAGGACGGAATCGGAGGTCATCCTCATAGCTCCAGCCTGGCCGAGACATCCCTGGTTCTCAGAGATTCTCAGCCTGTCAATACAGAGTCTTCCCCTTCCAGCCAGACCAGACCTACTGGCCCAGGGTCAGATACATCACCCAGATCCCACCTGGCTTCAGCTTCACGCGTGGAAATTGAGAGGGACATGCTAACCAGTTACGGCTACTCCTCTGAGGTGATCAAGTCCATCCTGGCATCAAGGCGCCCATCCACCATGAAGATCTATGAGTACACCTTCAGGGCGTTTAAGAGATGGTGTAAGAGAAAAAAGAAGGACTTCATTCAAGTCTCTGTTGCTACGATACTCCAATTTCTCCAAGACGGCTTTGGCCAGGGCCTCCGACCCAACACAATAAAAAGACAGGTGGCGGCAATCACTTCGATACTGCCGCACGAACAGGCCGCTACGATATCACACCATCCTCACATTAGGAGATTACTCAAGGGAGTTTCCAACAGGGCGCCCCCGACAAGACACCGATTCCCGTCTTGGGACCTACACAAGATTCTTCTAGCCCTGACGGTACAGCCATTCGAGCCGCTGAGGGAGGCGTCTCTCAAGTTCCTCACCCTCAAGACGCTCATCCTTACAGCGCTCACATCAACCCGCAGAGTATCAGAGATCGGGGCGCTGTCGGTGAGAAAAGAGCTCTGCATCATTAGACCTGATTCCATTGTATTGAGGCCTGACCCGACCTTCACCCCCAAGGTTAATTCGATTTTCCACTCATCCCAGGACATCGTCTTGCCCACTTTCTGTCCTCGACCAACCGGTGAGTTAGACAGGGCCTGGCATACCTTGGACGTGCACAGAGCCATAAAAATATACCTCAAGAGGACTGCGACCTTCAGAAAGTCAGAATCACTTTTTGTCTCCTTCCAACCGCGATCCAAGGGCAAAAAGGTATCATCGTCGACGCTGTCAAGATGGATCAAGCTTTGCATCCTCGAATGCTACAAGGTCATGAACCTACCCCCGCCAGACGGCATCTTGGCACATTCCACCAGAAGTGCATCCACCTCGGCTGCTTTCTCCACTAACGCACCCCTGGCAGAGATCTGCCGAGCTGCCACCTGGAAAACTCCCTCCACGTTTGCCAGACACTACAAGCTCGACATCTTCCAGTCGGCTGAGGCGGCCTTTGGCCGCAGGGTTCTTCAACAAGTAGTGCCCGACTCCACCAAGGCATCAGCAGGCCCCTCCCTGGTTGGGTCAGAGCTTTTGTAAATCCCAACATCAGGATGCTCGGCACCCTTCTCTGCTGGGAAATGGTACGTTAGTACTTACCTGAGAGACGTCCCTTTCCAGCAGAGAAGGTCCGGGCATCCTTCCCACCCTGTCTACCTGCAGACGCCTAAGGGTCAGGGTCGGGACACACAGCTTTCTCCTTCTTTCTCCTCTGAGCTTCAGGCCTCTGCCTTCTAGACACCAAGTCTGGTCACCAATGCCTTTCCAGATTAACCAGTCGCTGGGCTGGTCACTGACTGAGGTCTCTGGGGGTCGCTCCGCCCATGGAGGCAGGGCCGGGCCCCGGGCCTCTGTTTACATTTTTGTCCTGCCTCCAGGAGCCTTTACAGGCGGAGCTACCCAACATCAGGATGCCCGGACCTTCTCTGCTGGAAAGGGACGTCTCTCAGGTAAGTACTAACGTACCAGTTTGTTTGTTTTTCTAGGACAGATGAATGGCTATCAGCAGCAGTAGATTGCTTGGAGTATCTTCCAGATCAGATGGTGGTTGATGTAAGCCGAAATTTACCTGATGGGCCCAACAGAGTCGAAGTAGGGAAACTGCTGCTGTTTGATACTATCGGAAGACACTATAACCAAAAGAAGGCGCCTCTCTTAAAACATGCACCTGATATCCACCTTGGCATTGCAGAACTGTTAGGTAAGTAGATATCTATTAATTATGCGAATATTAACAATAGCTGTGCTCTGTGTATTCTCCATGGAATATATGGAAAGATGGCTTTGACTGACCAGAGCATTACTACTAAAAAAAATATGTGGACTAGTTTCTTAAAGTTCTTTGGAGGGCAAATGCTCCTGACAAAATTTTATTTGTTGAGTTAGTGGATACTGACAAAGATCCTATACTAATGTTGCTGTGCCTACCTTTTTTTGCATGTCAGGCAGAGCCATTATATCATGGTGCTGTTCTTGTTCATGGCTACGGTGTTGCCTTCATAATGGAAAACATTCAAAACCAAAATAGTTTGGCAGAGTGAAAAGTATACAGTTGGCCCTCTGTTTTCGTGGTGGAATCCATTCTGGACACCACCACCACCCTGCAAAAACAGAGATTCGCCAATATTGAAGCCCATAGGCTTGAATGGGGGGCGCTGTGGAGGTACGCGCCATGGAGGCACTCCCCATTGAAAATAACAGAGGTCGCCCCTCCATGAATATTGAAGACCGTGGATCTCAAATTCGCAAGAAAGGAGGGGTGTCTGTACTTATGAATAACCTGCCAGTAATCTATGAGAACTGATCATTATTTTACATTGAATAAATAAGCATCATATTTTCAGTAAGAAATGAAACAGGCCAAGTTAGTTGGTAATGATATAATGAGAACATGTACATTAGTCAAGTATTGGTTTCACAAATGTATTATTCCCTTATCTTTGTGGCAGGAAACGCATCTGTGCATATTTTACCCCTTCTTTTACACTCACTTTCCAAAGTCTAGGTTTTATTTATATTCATAAATATATATACTTTATTCTTCTGCAACAGCATTAAGTTTCATCACAGCAGGAAATAGTCACAGAAGAAATTTTATTTTAAAATACTTTTAGGCTACCTTTTGAAGCAGGAATAGGAACAGTACAGCTCCTGGATCTCGCTCTGTCTCTGTACAGTCAACCCTCTATATTGGTGGGCTTGCCATCCGTGGATTGGAGCATCTGCAGATGGCCTTACACATTTCTCCTCAATGGCAGTGTGTGCGTGTAGCCGTGAAACACGGTCACCTGCATGTTGCACTGCAGTTGAATATACTGGAACTGGAGGTCCTGAGATATTTGGCATCCATGGGGGGGGGGGAGGCATCTGGAACAGAACCCTTGCAGATATGAAGGGATGACTTTATATTGTAGCCATTTGAAGCCCTCGGGATGCCTCCTGACTCTCCAACCCCCCCAAAAAGTTTTGTTTTGTTTGTTTTGTTTCCAAACTATCCAGAATGCCAAGAAAGCCACCTGAAAATATGGTGGCTTGGCTTTTGCTGGCCCCGCAATTCCAGAGTCTTGAAAATACCAAAATATTTGCCAAAAATTATTTTATATCTTCTAGATTTTTAATTATCTTTTTTAAAAATTGTAAGCTGCCTCAGAGTCCCGAATTGGGGAAAAGCTGGGATAGAAATAAAGATGATGATGAGGAGGAAACTGAAAGTGACATGACCTCCTTTCCATTTCGTCAGAGAGGATCTCTGGAGCTTGCAAACTTTGGGGGGGGGGATTTGTTTTGATTGTGAGTTCCTCCATGGAAGGACTGGATGGCTCTTGTGGTCTCCTCCACCTCTATGATTCTGTGCTAGGGGATAGTGGTACAGGGATAAAATTGCCCCTTGCCTTTCATGTGCTAGCCCCCTAACCCGCCAATAATCCCATCTTCACCAGCACTTTCTATATCTGATATATAGCCAGGCTGCTATAAATTAGAGCACTAAATTGAAGCCAAAGTAGTGCAGTTAACTACTGGTACACAAAGGCCCCATTCCCACTGTCCTATAACGCGGATCAGGACGCAAATCATGGGTGCATCATTTCCATTTGAGCGCGCATTCGACCCGCATTGCTCCGATATCGTTCCCATTGGAATTCGAATCTGAATTGAATTATCCTGAAAAACCCAAATTATAGGTCGATAAACCGGTTTAAAAAAACAGTGGCTTTTTAGCAAGTTTTCCTGTGCCTCCCTAGTCTGATTCGGGGCAAATGAATGGAAACGAAAGGGTATCTGATTCGGGAACCTGGAGATGAGAGGAGCAGCACTCAAGGGGCTGGCCTGGGGGTGTCACCCTCTTTGTTCTCTTTCTGCATCGCCAGCGCCATTTTCTTCCATTCGCATAGCCTTTCCCCCTGTGGATTGGGAAGCAGGCTAAGGCGATCGTGCTACATCGAGTTCCAAACGCAATAAACACAATACTCCCCCTGCAACCTTTTAGGACAAATAGAGGCTCCCTTCTCCCTTTTCCAGAGGGGAAAAGAGCCTAAGCGACTGATTGGCTGTGACGTCAAGTGCTTAAATGCTTGATTGACAGCTGATTTTTAAAAAAGAGGTTCCGGAAGGGCAATGCGAACAGGGAGCAAAATAACCCGCTTCAAATTACCACAGGGATAATACCAATGGGAATGAAAACAGATAAAAAAAACCCGGATATGTTTGCACCCATTCTTAATGGGAACAATGGGTCAGATTCAAGTCAGAATCCGAGTCAGAATCACAGTGAAATAAGCCGCTTTTTTTGCCCAGTGGGAATGGGGCCTAACGTAGTGAATTCACTAAGATGGCTAGCAAGATTCAAACTAATGCAGATAGTGAGCCATCCAAATACTTTCTTTATTGACCAAGACAAGGAAGAGCAGCAGAGCCATTTGTTGCCTCTTATTGTATCCTCAGGCAACCTCAAGAATGTAACGCCATCCTGAAGAAGACAAAAGGCTATCTAGTCTGGCAGCCTGTTTCCATGCCACATGTCTATGTGAAATCAGGACAAGCTGTTCGTGCTCGTAGTTTCTACCAAATAGTATTAAGACCTGTACTAATACTGATAGTACATATCCATCATTACTAGCAGCAACTGCTAGCCCTTCCCTCTCTGAATTTCTTGTTGTGCACCTTCAAGTCATTTCCAGTTTATGGCTACCCTATTACAAAGGTTTCTTGGCAAGATTTATTCAGAAGGAGTTTTCCATTGCCATCCTCTGAGGCAATAAGAGTATGTGACTTGCCTTGGGTCAGCAAGTGGGTTTCAGTCTCCAAACTGAGATACAAATATTGGTCTCCAGAATCCAGTGTTACCTTCAAACCATTGCATCTCAAACCACAACATTGTGCAAATTTCTCCCCCCCCCCCTTAAAGCCATTCAGGTTGGTGGCCACCACTACATCTTGTCGTAGGTTTGTAGCAAAAGCCCTCATTGATCAAGTCTCTGTCTGAAAAAGTACTTCCTTTTCCACTGGTTTGACACTTTTGTTTTCATCCTTTCCATTAAGGAGCCAAAGAAGCAGTATTCTAATCCTAGGAGGCATGAAATATCTTATCCTAAACTGATCCCAATCTTCATATAAGATGCTCAGTGGAGGTTGGATCTATGCCACCACTGTTTTTCCTTTAGTACAAGATGTACAGGGCAAAAATTTTATATATCAAATATAAATTCATTCTAAATAAGTAACCACCACAGAAGAAAAGTCTATTCATCTTTATAGTAAAAGAAGAAGAAGTGGGAGTCTGTGTATGATCTGTTCAAAAGAGAGGAGTGGAAAGGCTGCCTTCAGTAGCCATCTAGTTCAGATTTCTAGATGACTAGCTACATTCATCAGCAAGCAGCAACTATTTTCTTGTAATCAATTTATGGAGTGAAAACTTTTCTTTTAAAATGTACATTCTGGAGCTTAACGGTAACAGTGTGTTTTACTACCCAACTTTACAAGTTTGTGGTGGTGTAATAGTTGGTATTTCAGCAGAAAAGCAATGTAACGTTTGTGTTCCTCATAAACTGCATCATATATTTTTTGTCTTATTTTGCTTCTTCCAGTTAATGGAAAGACTGATCAAGCTCTGGAAGCAATTCAGCTCTACTTGAAGTTACTAGATAGTTCAACAAGAGAGGAATTCAGGAGGCTTCTTTATTTCATGGCTGTTATAGCTCAGAATTCTGAGCTTAAACTGCAAACAGAGGCAAGTACGATCACTTGACGAGGGGAAGAGGCATTGAATGCTTCTTGGCTATGGGAGGGGCTTTCGGTGCCAAGTGGGCAGATTTCTAATGCTGCTTTTAGTGACATGGATGCCATCACCTCATGGCGCCTTCCTTTATCTCTTGTTAATGGTGGGGTGGGAAACCATGCCATGATTTCTTGAGCTCTCCTGAAGAAGAGCAAGGCTGAAGGCGGGGGGGGGGGCACAGTGTGCATTTCTCATGCATACTAGAGTGACTCTTATACTATCAAAGATTAGGTTGGAAGGGAACCTTATTGTTCTTTTGCAAATGTTCCCCGAAAATGAAATCAATTTGCCTTACTTAATGTTTAGAAGCACTTAAATCCAAATGACATCTGTGGCTTACTGTGGTCTTAAAAATCAAATTGTTAACTGACAACTAGATAACATCTGTGTTTGAAAATGAAGGGTGTATGTTGAGTAGATGCAGTGAATGAACTGGGAATCCCAGTGCTAACTTTTTTATTCGCTGCCTTCCTTTTGTAGAGTGACAACCGGATGGTTGTGAAAAGAACTTTCTCTAGAGCTATAGTTGACAATAGAAATTTATCTAAAGGAAAAACAGACCTTCTGATTTTGTTTTTGGTAGACTACCAAAAAGATGTCTTAAAGGTATGTACCTGAAAATCTCCCCTCTCCCTCAGCTTGTTGTTCAGTAATTATTAAGCTGCAGTTGACTGAAATCAATTATTGACATGTTTTTCTTCATTCCAGATTCCAGGAACACTGCACAAAATGGTTAGTGATAAGCTTGTAGCCATACAGGAAGGGAAAGATTCCAGCCTCAATACAGGTAACCATTATTTACAGTCTCTCATTAATTTTGGGAATCAGCTGATGCTTTATATTGGCCCACTTTGGGCATAATCCACTGAGGATATGAAACATATAAATGATCCATAAATAAATTTCACGTATATTTTGACTGTTAAATATCTTCAATGTTTATACAGACACAAACTTAGCGTAAGAGGATAAATGGAATTAACCAATAATACAGTGGTGCCTCGGGTTACGAAAGTAATTCGTTCCGCGGCCGCTTTCGTAACCCGAAAAGCCTTCGTAAGCCGAATTGCCATAGGCGCTAATGGGGAAAAGCCGCGATTCCGTGCGAAAAAGCCGAAAAAAGCACCAAAAGTTTTTTCGTAACCCGAAAAAACATTCGTAACCCGAAACAATAATTCCCTATGGGATTTTTTCGTATCCCGAAAATTTCATAACCTGGGTATTTCGTATCCCGAGGTACCACTGTACATATAACTATGGTGCTAATGAAATTTCAGTAGTACAGAGGTTTGGTTGGTGATGCATTGGGTCCATCAAACATGATTCTGTTAATTAATAAAATATACAGTGGTGCCCCGGGATACGAATTGATCGCATTACGAAATTTCCAGGATACGAAAAAGTTACATTGGAAAAAACTGTTCCGGGTTACGATATTTTTTTCGGGTTACGATATTTTTTTTCGGCGCGAAATTCAAACCGCAAAGCGCGGCTAGCGGCTTTCCAGCGCTAACGGAAAGCCTTTTCGGGTTGCGAAATTACTCGGGTTACGAACGGAGCAGCGGAACGAATTAATTTCGTAACCCGAGGGACTACTGTATAGAGGAGTATATTTTATTAAATATATATGTTGTTTCCAACTTACAGCAACCCTAACGCAAACCTTGGCAAGTTTCCTCAGAGAGGGTTTGGCATTGCTATCCTTGGACAGTATGCTGTGCAGGCTACATAACTCCCTTGTGCATATTTGGGGGCTCTGGTGCCCTCCCTCATTTGCTACTGATACTGTCTCCAGAACTACACCATCAGAAATTGGCAGCAGTAAATGCCCACTTTTCCATATTCCATTCCAGAAGGGGATGGTCTGTCTACTCTCCTGCTCCATGGTGCACCATACGCTGTAGAGAATTGCAGCAGTTTAATGCCAGTGGCAGGAACAATGGCAGGCCATAATTATGAACTGAAGATCACCTTGTTCTGGACTTGGAATCAGATTTTTGAGTTGGTCAAAGATATACCATAAGCTGGAAAACCCCGATCTTGATGTGTCTTCAGTCATGAAGCCAATAGGCTGGACCTTAGGCAAGATAAATCGCCTTTGGCCATAATCTTTCAGTAGTAGTAATGGCCCTTCCCTTTTGTGGGTTACCACACAGGTTGTGAACATGTGAATGCAGTGTGAACAATGTGAAGTCAAAGGCTTTCACAGCTGGCATTAATAGTTTTTTGTGGGTTTTTCAGGCTATGTGGCCATGTTCTAGAAGAGTTTTTTCCTGACGTTTTGCCAGCATCTGTGGCTGGCAGCTTCAGAGAATGGTGGCATGGAAATGAGTGGGGTATATATACACTGTGTGACTTTTGGTTAGAAAGAAGTGATTTGCATGTTAATCTGTGTGTTGGTCTGTGCTGAATGGCAAGGCAGTGTGAGCACTTAGGAAAAGTTCTGTAGAAATAATAAGAATTACTACTAGGCTTCTGTGAATTATTTTTCATGTGTTTACTTTAGGATATACTTTCTGCCAACGGCTTAATGAAAGCGAGTATCACAACAGTGCAAAGAAGGCTACGAGAAAGGAACTTGTCTCTCTGCTAAAAACAATTGATGAGGATTCTAATCTCTCTGCCAAAGAACGAAAGAAGTTGCTGGATCAGTTCTATGCTAGTAATCCTGCTATCTTTTTGCAGTATTTTGGTGAGAGAGATACTGATGATACTGTGTCGTTTTAGCCTTGTTAGGCATGATCAGTGCTCAAGGCTTTGGAAACATGTACTTTGTATCTTTTAGGGTTGTTTTTTTTTTGTATTGTGCTTAAATAAACTTGTTTTGTAAATATGGGTGGAATCCACCTGAAATTAAAATGAATTAAACTGCTGATAATCTAATTGAAAAAATGCACTTAATTTATTTAAAAGAAGAACTAGGGTGAGAATTGTAGGTCTAATATCTATAATTGTTTCACAGTTCTGTTGAAACACTAATGTAAACTTCTGATAATGAAACTTAAGTGGTGAAGATAAACATTCTCCCTCAGATCTCTTTTTAGTGCTAGTGTTTGGACTACAACAATTAATTGATTTGTCTTTGTTAGACAACTCCAGGTTGACCTTGAGCTAACAGAATACTACAGTCCCTTGACATTTGTGTAACTACTGCAGTTTCTATCTAAATTTATATTCATACAACCACATCTTCATATGAAGACTCAAGCAGTGGTTGCCTATCCACTTATTAACATGGTGGAGTTTAGAAAATGAACTAGGTTTACATGCTGAACAGTCTGCTTGCTAAACAAAGTGTGATACTTGTTGCTCTTGGACAGGGGTGGGCCACTGCGGAAGGCTAGGGGATGCATTAGCCCCCAGCAGACCTTCGAAGGCATACCTACTATTGCGGGGTTTTTTACCTCTAGGTAGTGTAGGGCATTTTCACTGAGTTTTGGGGTTCAAACAAAGGGCTCTCCTGGACCTCAATTAGTCAAAATGTGGAAATAATTCCCCACCTCAGTGAACATTTTGGGGTTTTTTATGCCCTCCTGTATTTCAGCCTTCTGTTCAGGAGGAATTCCCAAATGTCCTTCATTTTGAGCAGGACTAAGAAACATGAATTTATATTTGTATTAGTTTTTTTCTGCTTTTATTTTGTAATGTCATACATTTTTCTCGAATGTCCTACATTTTGTGGTGCCCTGTCCTCCTTTGCAGTTATGACATCTGGTCACCTTGCCCCTAGGGGTCCCAACTGTGGTGGAAATGCCCCTCCACACACTCCTAGAGTATATTTGGGCATTCTGCAGTGAAACCCCAAAAAATTGACCCCTGGGGGCTACAAAACCTCCCTTGCAGAACGGCATGTGACCATGGGCCACACTTTGTCTGCTCCACTTCTAGGACATTTCTGGTTCAGATGAACCTTGGGTACACATCTATCATCTTTATTGTTTATATGGAATCCTAACATACAATAACACTTACATTAGGATTCAGGGGCATTTTTTAAAAAAAACCATTTTACTTTTGCTAATTGAACTAGATGATGTGGACTAAGAAGTGGCTAAGTGCCCACTCAAAAGGTAAGCAATCCATAGAGGCCAGGATTGTGTAAACTGCCTTACAAAACTCTTACCAAGGTGCTTTCGGGATTTTTGTGGGCAGCCACCATCTCCATCAGAATCACTAATAAACTTGTGTTAATGGCGTATCTGTTTACAGATATAAAACTGCAGGTGATGGTGATCTGGAAAGAACAGTTTTAAAACATAAGTCTGGTCATGGTCTAGGGAACATCCACATAAATCTGTAGGAGAAATCTACTGGACTGTGGCATAGCAGGCTTCAGTGTACCTTCTATGACTAAGAAAGTGTACTTATAAATCACCATTGGTGCTCTACAACTACTTCTGACCTTACATGGACACAAGAATTTGCATCTGTTCAGGAAGACTGATGATTAGTAGATGTTATTGTGTTGAACTACGGGAGATTAAGACCAATAACATTCTTAAATAGGTCAAACATGAGTAAAAGTTTCCAGTGTGTCCTACTGAAAATATTGTTACAGTGTTTTTTCTACTTCATACTTAATTCATTAACTCTAAAGTTCAAATATTTATTTAATAGTCAGAAGGCAACTGACTTCAAAATGTATCATTGAGGTAATAAGAATGCAGAATGCAGCTTGGATATCTTTAATCTGCATTCTTGTTCTTATGATGAGGTAGATTTAAGGTATCCATGCTAATAGACCTGTTTTTGATGTAAATGGTTTAGCCTGGTACTCAGAATTCCAAATTCAAATGGGTCATGTAAAATACTTTTTATATGTGAATGCCAAATGAACTTCTAAAGAGCAACGACAAAAAGAAATAGAACAATACTAGTATCAGTTAGGCTACTAGGAGGAAGGAACATCAACAATCTAAGATGTGCAGATGACACTATAATACCAGAAACATCATGGACTTAGAAAAAGTACTAAGGAAAGTTAAAGAAGAAAGTCCAAAGGTAAAATTACTGCTAAACAAAGAAAACAAAAATAATGACCATGGAGAGTCTACATAAATTCAACTTAGACGGTAAGGAAATGGAAATAGTGAAAAAATTCCCATACCTCAGATCAAATATTGATCAGAGGGGAGATTGTAGTCAAGAAATCAGGAGACTAGGAATGGAAAGGGCAGCTTTGAAAGAACTAGATAAGATCCTAAAGTGCAAAGATAGGCAATTGAACACTATAATTAGAATCATTTAATCCATTGTATGTCCCATCACCATGTACAGATGTGAGAGCTAGACAGTGAAGAAGGCAGACATGAAGAAAATCCACTCATTTGAAATGTGCTAGAGAAGATTGCTGAGGACACAATGGAGAGCCAAAAAGACAGACAGATGGGTTTTAGAACAGATCGGGCCTGAATTACCCCTGGGAGCCAGTATGACAAAACTGAGGCTGTCATACTTTGGTCACATCATGAGAAGGCATGACTCATTAGACGGGACAATAAAGCTTGGGAAGATAGAAGGCAGTAGAAAAAGCTAGACTCAATGAGGAAAGTCACAGGGTTGAGTCTGTGGGTCCTGAGCAGAGCAGTGGAGGATAGGGGGTCTTGGAGATGTCTTGTCCACAGGATCGCCATGAGCTGGGATCGACTCAAGGGCAGTTAACCACCACCGTAACCATGGCAGGTAAGTGGAATCATATTACTATAACTGCATAGCATGAAAGGGCCCCAAATGTGGATGCAGAAGATCCCAGCTAAGCACTCATTTCAGTTGCTTTGAGCAAGTCAGTCTCCCAGCCACTGTTCTCATTTTGAGATAGCTTTTCTGTTTCTGCTGTTGAGAGCAGAGGCAGAAATACAATGAAAAGGGTAGGGACAGGTTGCTACATCATCATCAGAGCAGGTCCAACATGTTTCAGGAAACTTTATTTAAAACTAACAAAATATACACTTCTAAAAGGAAACAACCAGGTCAGGTGAGCCTTGCATAGCTAAATAAAAACATGTTTAACCTAAAGATCGCCTGAAAGCTCCTTCCAGAATTAATCCAGGGAAAACTTTTTACTTTCTTCAGCTTCCACCTAGGATTTTCATTTTGGTAGCCAAATTTAACAATCTATGCTTTTTCAACATGCTGAGGGGAGCAAGTAAGGCAGATTTATCTGGTTTCCCTTTTTCTATGTTTTGCTGTTAACAAATGCTCAGTAAGGGATTCTAGAGGCTGCTGTTGTCTCCTTTGCCTGATGTAAGCAGGTATACATATGTACATATATTTCTTCTTCGTGGTCTCTGCGAATCATACAAATGGGTTGTACTGCGCCTGCGCAGTGCCTTCGGAAACTTCTGGAATCACTAGGCAAAGTACACTTTGCAACATGTTGAAACTTTTTGGCGGTAACTCCGCCCATCCCCTATAAAACCTCTGTTCCCGCTCTTTTCCCCAGTTCCTTCTTTCCGCCGCGTTAGCTGCCATTAGGAACTTCGCTCTTGATCTCAGTAGGAATCACTGGAAATTTTTGACCTCGGACCATTTTTTTTACTCTTCTTCTGCCCTACCCTTGGACTGAATTTGGCTTAGACTCGGACTGTTAGACCTCGCGCTTTCTTATCCCTCAGCTTGCTTGCCTCGCTCGTTGCAGAACCGGACCGTCTGACTTCGCTCTCCGGATCATGCCATCTGTGCCTTTCAAAAAGTGCTCCGTGTGTGGGGGTAAGATTCCTGGCCAGGATCCCCATTCGTCCTGCCTCTTCTGCCTGGGAGAGACAGACATCCCAGCGTCTTGTGCCTTGTGCAAGTCCCTAACCCCTCAGGCGAGGAAAAATCGGGAGACCAGGTTGAAGGCCGCGATATACACTAAGGTCTTCACTTCGGGGGCAATGTAATCTGTGGGGGCTTCTTCTTCCACCGCGACCCCTCTGCCGACCCTCGCTGAGGCTCCAACTCAGCAGCCATCGGATGATCCATCGGCTCTCACTGTCACTCTGGACCCTTTGGAGCAGGTCCCGTCGGAAGAAGTCCCTTGACCCTCGAAGAAGGACAAAAAACATAAAAAGGGCTCCAGAGAGGGTCGTGACACCGACAAGGACTCGAGCTCCCATAAGGGTTCTGCCTCGAGATCCTCTGTCCCGAAGGCACCCACTTCTTCCACTTCGAAGTCGGGTTCCACTTCGAGGCCCTCGACCAGCAAGACCCTGACGCCTTCGGGCTTGGGCAAGTCACCAACTAAGGCGGGGACCCCTGCGACTTCTAAAAGACCCCGCACCTCCTCTTTGGAAGCAGACCACTCTGCGTCGAAGCAACATCATTCGGATGACCGGGACCCCCCGGTAACTCATCAGAGGGAGGTACCCCAGGACCGCTCGGACCGTGACCAGGGGTGCGCTGAGACCGACCGTAGGTCGCCGGATGTCGATGATCAACCATCAGATCCTCGATTGGCATCTAGGTCGGCTAGGAGCTTGGTCTCCAGGGCTCCTCAAACTGACGACAGCCGCTCCGATCGCCGCTTCGATTCGCCGCTAAGATCCTGGCCTACGCTCCCGGACCCTGTGTCCCCCACTAGCTCCAGAGAGGACCGTCGTTCCCTCACTCCAATGCCGACTCGCACGCGCCGTGTGGCTTCTCCATCGCCATCTCGGGAGCGACAGCCGGAATACTATTATGATACCGAGACGGACAGATATTACAGACTAGTCCCTCGGGATGATGTTGACTTCCTCTTTGAACCTTGGGACCGGAGACCCAGACCAAGAGCGGTTTCCAGACCCTCCAGGGCATCGACGTTCTCACCCCGTCGGGTAGAAGCCGCCACCGATCCGGACGTCGTGGACCTCGAATCGGACGAGGAGACATCTTCCCGGGCTCATTGTCGTCCAAGAGGTGACTCGCTGTCCTCCCGGGACGATGACTATCAATCTACCAGCCAAGACTTCGCCCAGCCTGGTGCAGTCTCGCCATCTGATGACGTCCGGACCTTTGCAGAGCATGTCATCAAAATGACCAATGCCCTCGACATCAAGACCTCCCAGACTGAGGAGGAGGCATCGGACCCGATTGAAAGACGAGTCCATGGCAAGTTGCCAACTCCACCGGCAATTCCTCTCCTTCCCTCTCTGGAGAAGTTGGCCAGGCGTTCCTGGGAGGCCCCATCATCGACATCATCCAACAACAGGAAGGTGGAGTCTCTTTACAGAATCTCGCCAACCACTCCGTCATGGCTGTTTGGACATCCCAAACAGAACTCGGCCATCGTAGAGGGCTCCCAGCGTGCGTCGACCCCCAAGGCCTCTCTGATGCCCTCGGACAGGGAAGCCAAGAAGATTGACGCCCTAGCCAAAAAGGCCTACTTCTCCTTGGCTCTGGGCATGAGGGTAGCCAACTACAACGCATGCATGGGTGTGTATATACAGTGGCTAATGGAGAAGATCTCCCCTCTCGTGCCAGACCTACCTGATGACTCCCAGGCAATCCTCTCGGAAGTCCGCGATGAGGCCCATTCAATCGGAAGCTGGCTCATCACCTCGGCCAGACATGCTACCGACTGTTCTGCGAAATCCATGGCGGCTGCCATAGCAC
This sequence comes from Sceloporus undulatus, assembly GCF_019175285.1. Classification (NCBI taxonomy): domain Eukaryota; kingdom Metazoa; phylum Chordata; class Lepidosauria; order Squamata; family Phrynosomatidae; genus Sceloporus; species Sceloporus undulatus. Next base: position 284,153,010 of record NC_056522.1, on the reverse strand, counting down.
TCCGCAGGCATGCTTGGCTAAGGTCTTCGGACCTAAACCAGAACGCCCGCACGACCATCGAGGACATGCCCTTCGATGAAGAAGGCCTCTTCCATCGCGAGACTGATGAAAGGCTCAACTTCAAGTATAGGATGAGGACCGTGGCAAAAAAGCACGGTATGTCATCCTCCCCCCAGTCATCTTCCCGCAAGCGCTTTACTGCTGTTCGCCAGTGGTATGGCCAGGGCCAGAGACCCTACCAGCAAGACCGGCCATTCCAGCGTCAGGACCAGTACAGGCAGCACTTTCCGTCCCAATCTTCTTCCTCTTCGGGACGCAGGTCGGGACACAAATATAAGAAGAACTACAGGAGGCAAGATTCGGATCAGAATAAGAAAAGAACCTGAGGAGACGCAGCGTACTCCGTCGCTCCCTCTGTCCCGTCCTTCCTTGACAGACTGAGGCCTTTTTCCACCACTTGGGCCTCGATTACTACCAATTCTTGGACCCTCACCATCATCTGTAGGGGTTATGCCCTTGAATTCAAAGAGCTCCCACCAACTGGAGCTGTCCTGTCCACATCCCCCTCAGACACCCTTCTCGACGAAGTACGCACCCTTCTGGCCAAAGGCGCCATCTCCCCTGTCGACCCCATCGACATCCCTAGATGTTTTTTCTCCCGTTATTTCACGGTCCCCAAGCCTGATGGAGGAATCAGGCCTATATTGGACCTTAGGGAATTGAACACTTACCTGTCTTATCGCCACTTCCGGATGTTAACGCTTGCTTTTATTTTGCCTCTGTTGCAGCAAGACCTGTGGTTTGCAACGATCGACCTAAAGGATGCTTACTTCCATGTCAGCATCTGGGAGTCCCACCACAGGTTCTTGGCCTTCGCCGTCGGGTCAGATGTCTACAGATACAACGTCCTCCCCTTCGGCCTGTCTACAGTGCCTCGGATCTTCACCAAATGCATGGCACCCGTGATATCCCATCTGCACCGCCGGGGCATGAGAGTCTTCCCGTACCTAGGCGATTGGCTCTTCGTGGCTCCTTCACGCCAAGAGCTGCAGCGACACACCTCAGAGACGCTCCAGCTCTTACGGGACCTAGGACTGGTGGTCAACTTCGACAAGTCCCAGTTACTCCCCACCAAACAGATAAAGTTCATAGGGTCCATCCTCGACTCCAACGACTGTATGGCATACCTATCTCCAGACCGTTTCCAGGCCATGGTTCAAGCCATCAATCAATGCATTGCCCAGAGGCGGACAACAGCCAAGGACATCCAGGTGGCCCTGGGTCACATGGCATCGACAACATTCGTCACACCGTGGGCAAGACTTCGATCCCGACCCCTACAGTCATGGTTCCTGTCGACGTTCGACCCGGAAAGAGACCCCCCGTCTCGTAGACTGACCATCCCGAGATCTGTTGCACGCTCCCTCCGTTGGTGGCTCAGCTCCCACAACGTCTGCGTCGGCATGCCCTTTTCGCTGCGCCAACCAGAGTTGGTGCTCACCACAGACGCATCCGAAGAAGGATGGGGAGCCCATGCTTTGGACCTGTGGGCCAAGGGTGTTTGGTCCCTAGACGAAAGACTGTTCCACATCAACGCGCTAGAACTATTGGCGGTAGAAAAGGCCTTGAGGGCCTTCGAATCCTCACTCTCGGACAAGATCATCCAGCTCAGGACAGACAACACTACGGTGATGTACTACCTGAACAAACAAGGAGGCACCAGGTCACGCACCCTCCTGAACATCACCCTCCGGATATGGGACTGGTGCATCGCCCGGGGCATACTACTTCAAGCAGTACATTTGCCGGGCACCCAGAACTCTCATGCGGATCTACTCAGCAGGTCCCCGTCGTCATGTCACGAGTGGAGACTCCATCCGGAGACGGTACACGACCTCTTTACCCGATGGGGGACGCCACAGATAGACCTGTTTGCAACCGTGTACAACTCCTATTGTCCCCAGTTCTGCTCCCGAACGCCGAACGAGGGCTCTCTCGGAGATGCGTTCGGGTTTCGATGGTCGGGGATGGCGCTCTACGCCTTCCCCCCTTTCCCTCTGATCACCAGGACGGTATCCAAGATGACCTCGGATGCGGCCAACGCGATCCTGATCACGCCTTGGTGGCCGACACAGCCCTGGTTCCCTTGCCTTCTTCACCTCTCTCAAGCCAACTTTCTCCGGCTCGAGCCCAGACCAGATCTTCTCACGGTCCAGGGAGGACGAGTCCGACACCCGGACATCGAGACCCTTCCCCTAGTGGCATGGAGAATCCATCCCTAGCACAGTTGCCGGCTTCCGTACGAAGGGTCATCCTGGCGGCCCAGAAGCCAGCTACCCAAAAATCCTATAGACTGAAATGGAACAAGTTTCTTCGGTTCCTATCAGACAGACACCTCTCACCAGCCCAGGTAACGACGACGCTGGTCCTGGAATTCTTGATGTCCCTAATTGACGCGGGACTCTGCCTCACGTCTGTTAAATGCTACCTGTCGGCTATTTGTTCTTTCTTCCAATTTGAGGGCAAGCCCTCTTTTTCCCAGCAGAGAGGGTCCTGTCCTCCTGTAATCTGGGTTTAGCTCCTCCTATTTGCTCCTGTAGGCAGGGACAATAAACAAAAGACCGGCCCCTATATAGGGAGGAGCTAGCCCCCCTGAGCCTCAGTCTTGTTCCTGCCTATGCTCCTAGCAGGATGTTCTCTTCGAGCCAGCGAAGTTTTTCCTTTCTGCGAAAGCAGTTTGAGAGTTTTCTTGGTCTTCCCTTCTTCTCCTCTCCCCTGCCTTTCCCCCCTTCTTTGGTGGTGGCTATGGCAGAGGACCCTGAGAGCATGGGTGAAGGGCCATCCTTAACCCAGGCTTCCCGAGCTCAGGGTCTGCCAGCTCAACAGAGGGAGCTGGCTTCAGAGGGAGACTCTTTGGGATGTGTTTGCTGTTGCTCTGCAGCTTCTTTACTACAGCCTTGGAAGCATGAAGAAGACTTAAAATGGCAAGGGCTCCCAGGATTGGAGAAAGGTCTTGGCTTTGCCAATGTCTCTCCCTCTCCTCCAAAGCTGCCCCCTTTCATGGTGGGAGCACAGGAGATTTCTGCAAACAGCATTGCAGCACATGGGAGCCGTGGGAAGAGATGGTGAGGGGTATCCCCTCCATGTCTCTGTTTCTCCACATCACCTCTGCCCAGCCTGTTAAGGCCAGGGATCAGTGAGGAAACTGGCCAGAAGTCATGGAAACTTCCCTCCTCAGCATCTCTGCTCAGCCAGAGTTCAGAGGACAGGCCAGCCAAAAGCCATGGCAAAGGATTTCTCTGTATCACCTCTGCCCAGCCTGAAACGGCCAAGGTCAGAGAGGCAAGCCAGCCAGAAGTCACAGGAGAACGGTGAGTACCAGGGGCCCTCTCTCTCTAGCCACCAAAGAACCTTTGCCAGATCTAATGCCCTCGCTCAGGGCAGGCATTGCCATGAGGCCTCTGCCATGGCCATTGCAGGCACTATGCCTAGCATAAGGTTTGGGACTCTGCCAGGAGGGCAGATGGGGGCATTAACCCTTGGTCTCCCCCTTCCTTCCCATCTCTGGCCCCAATGGCACCCAGGACCCTAACAGGTGTGGGGGATCCTTTTGCAGTCTGGGAAACACATGGTGGTGTTGCCAGGGCTCCTGCACATTCCTTTTGAATTCTTATAATGAGATGGTGTGTAAGGAGGCAGAGGATTCCTCCTCTGTGTTGCACAGACACATGGCTGTAAAGGAAGCTAGAATTGGCCCAGCAGGAGCTGAAGCTTCCAACTCTAAAATGGTCTTTTTTGGCTGCCACAGAGCAACCCACAACAAAGCACGAAGTGGCTTCATGTCCTCCCCAGAGAGAGCATGGCCTCTGCCACCCACTTCTAAACAGAGGCTGGAGGGCCATCTATCGGGTATGCTTTGATTGAGAGTTCCTGCATGGCAGAATGGGGTTGGACTGGATGGTCCTTGGGATCTCTTCCAACCCAAAGATTCTTGGAGAGACCACATGGATACAAATCCTCCTGTGTTCCCTCCCCAAAAATTACAACAACAAAAAGGGGTAAACCATTTGTGGATATCATGGGTGGAGAGTTCCCTTCACCCCCAATTGTTTGGCTGCCCCAAACCATGGCACTCTTGAGAGAGCAGCTTGAGTGCTTGGCCTCTCCTTTCCATCAGAGATTATCCTTTCTCAGGGCACAGACTTACCTCAGGTAAATGTAGTGCCATGTCCCACAGCAGTCCCTCTGCCCTTCCCAGCTACCTATGCAAGTGGGAGGGAGTTGAGGACCAAGCTAGCTTCTATAATGCAGCCAGGTTACTATAAAGCCTGCCTGAAATTAAAAGGGCTAAGCTGTAAACCCCAGCTTGAAGTTGGGGCTGTTTTCAACATAAATAAAACAAAGTGCCCTGTGAGTATCAGGGCTACACTACAGGCCATATGCAGCTATCTACCCATGATTAGCAATGGTCTTCAGTCACTGTTAACCCAGGAGCAGTTTCCTCAGTGCCTGGAAGAAGCTACAGCCCAGGCAGCCTCCCTTGATGGGCCAAAGCATGGAGGGGAGAGCCCCCACAGCAACAGGGCTGGGGGCTCAGATTTACAAGAGATACTGGTTAACCTTTCTGGTGTTCATTTTATTACTGTTAGCACATGAGGTTTGAGTTGTGCTGTTTCTGCTCACCCCCCTCTCCTTTTTCCAGGCCAGAGAAGATGCCTGTAAACTAATTCTTCAAGGGAGGGGCTAGCCATAAAGCCACTTGATGACCCTTCTTGCCTCCTCACGGGCCTCCATCACTGTCTCCATTAGGTCCAGAGCCTTTTTTGCCTTAGGTAGAACAGCCAAAGACATAGGATGAGCTCATGGTTCTACCTCCTTTGTACAAACTGTTGTCAGCCATAGCACTTCTCATTAAGAGCATAAGCTTTAACAATACAGATTCATTTAAATGCTTATAAACAGGGTGACTCAAGCAAGGAGAAGGTCTCTGGTCACTCAGCAAACCTCTAATGCTTACATGCATTGAGGATCTTTGGTAAAAACATCTCATATGAGGTGAGAGATATATTGGATTAAGGTGACCAACCAAACTCCTTTTTAGTGGCAAAAGGATTATGTTCCTGTTATAAAACAGTGCACCTCAGTCAGCTAGCCTCAAAAGATGTGGCTCCCCTTGCCTTCCCTTCTTTCTTGGAGAGATGTCTGTTAAAGGGAAGAAACTAAAGAAACAAAAAACAACACAGTTTCTTCCATGATATGGTTCTCACTAATACAGGGGGTTAAGAAAAACTCTTTATCAAAAACAAACAGACAAACAGACTCCATGGGGGGAGAAACCCCCCCTTCCTCCATGAGTGTTTTAAAACAATGTCAGTTTTTTCTGCTAAGAGGTTGCTTCAAATCCTATTCAGACATCCTGCAGAGCCCTGAGGACTCTGCCACAAAGACCACAATTGCCTCTTACCTTGTCTAGATAGTTACATTTTAAATAACAATGCCTGCTGATGGGCTTGCCATTCTACTGCTCCCTGCCCTGGATAGGCCTATTGTAACAAGGTCTGTCTTGCATATGATGAATTGGGCTCAAGGCCATGAAGGGTCAGGCTGCCAGTCTTTTTCTTTTAGTGGTCTCAGGAAGCTACAAATTCCTTTGCATATTGTTGGGCATGCTTTGATTGTGATTTCCTGCATGGCAAGGGGTTGGACTTGATGGTCCTTGTGGTCTCATCCAACTCCATGATTCTATGGTTTTATGGTCATAAGGTTAGCTGCTGTGTGGGTGAGTGTCTTATCCCTGATTGGGTTTTCATGGCATGGTCTGGTCCAAACAACACCATTGGTTTACTACCTTTGGGGCTGGAAAAACGGATTTCCTAGTGCCTATGCCTTGTTTTCTGCTAGCAAAAATGCTCAGATTTAATATACCATACAGCTCCATATAGAGACTTACACCAGCCACCTATATGCCCACAGCTTGTAAATATGTGTGTGTATGTATGTATGTATATATATATATATATATATATATTCCAAAAAACAAACAAAAATACGACACAGCAAACTATGATTTTACTATTTATATAGGAGACTCCATTTTACTATGTGATTATATTTTATGTGCCTTGAGCTTCCATGGATTTGGTATCCATGCAAAGTCCTAAATCCAACTCCAGTACATATTGAGGGCCTACTATACTATTTTAAATTTAGGTTTGTGTTCCTTTGACAGATCCCTTTTGTGGAGAAAACTCTCTCCTCAAAATTAGATACCAGAGGGCTATCCTTGCCAAGCCCCCTGTTCCCATTTCATGTCTCCTTAATCAGCAGTTCATTTAGCCGAGAGACCCCTCAGCCTTCATACAGGTTGAGGATAGCCTGCTACATGGAGTTGGGGTGATTTTTGAAGCCTCTAGACTAGTTCATCCTCAGATGAAATCAGACTTAATTCTGACCACATGCCCTGTTAACACAGAGTGCATCTATGCTTCTGCATGGACTCACCGATGTCTGCGAGATAAAGGTTATTCCAGTGTCTTCTTTGCCTAACCATGGGATTAGTCTTATTTTACACAGGTTCACAGATGTTCCAGTAAAGAACTGCACATTGTTTTGAAATTTTAATTGGAAGTCAGACATTAACATTCCTCTTTCAGAATGGTAAGTCTTAATTACTACAAATGAAATCACCTTAATATCACCTTCATTGCTATAAACAGTTGACAAGGTGATCAGTGATCGGGTGGAAGCTGCCATAGGTCCAGATTAGATCAGATTCTATTCTGATTGATCACATAATCCACTGCTTGGGCAAGTTCTCATCAACTGCTTCAGGTTTTCAGTGGCTGACCTGCTATAGTCCATCCAAGATGACATTAAGAAGGGACTTGACCTACAACATGGTTATAAGGCAGGTGTCTGCCATCACGTCGTTTCTGCTCCATACGAGAGCAGCTAGAACGGCAGCCATCCTCACATTAAGAGGCTGTTGAGGGGAGTTTTCCAACAGGGCCTGCCCACCAGACATCGTTTTCCATCTTGGGATGTGAACACGGTCTTAGAGGCTCTGACGGTTGGGCCGATCAAGTCCCTTTGGGAGGCCTTCCTCAAACACCTCTCCCTCAAGGTCATCTTCCTCATGGCCATTCCCTCCGCCAGATGGGTGTCAGAGCTGGGGCCCTGTCGGTACGTAAAGACTTGTTTATTTTTAGGCCTGTCTCAGTGTGCCTTCGTCCAGACCCTACCTTTGTGCCTGGGGTCAACTCAGCCTTTCAGGTGTCACAGGACATTCTCCTGCCTTCATTCTGCCCTGATCCTAAGAAGGACTTGGAAAAGACCTGGCACACATTGGATGTGTGCATAGCCCTCAAAATCTACATCAAGAGGTCTTCAACCTTAGGTCATCTGAGATGTTCCTTTCCTTTCGCCTGGGCTCTTTGGGGTGCAAGGTACCAATCTCGACTCTGAGTAAGTGAATCAGGTCTTGAATTCAAAAGAGCTACTGAACTCTTGACCTCACTCTACCCGAGGGGTTGATGGTGCACTCAACCAGGAGTGCATCTACCCCTGCGGCCTTGACCACTAGCGCCTCCCTGTCAGATATTTGCAGGGTGGCCACATGGAAGTCGCCTTTGACCTTCATAAGACATTACAAACTGGACGTGTCTCAGTCCGCAGAGGCGTCATTTAAAAGGAGGATCCTCCAACAGATTGGGTCGGGGGCCACAGTCTCCTAGCAGCACCTCCCTCCCAGTTCAAGAGGGCTTTTGTAAATCCCAGATTACAGGAGGACAGGACCCTCTCTGCTGGGAAAAGGAACGTTGGGTACTTACCGTGACACGTTCATTTCCTGCAGAGAAGGGTCCTGGCATCCTGCCCACCCGGGTGCTGCCTGTGGCCTCCGACCCTGCCTGGCTCTTGGTGGACCTGCCTTCTTCTTGTTGTTGCTGGATTGGTATTCTGAGTTCTTGTTGTTCTTGGTCTAGTTTTTTCTAAGGTGTTCTAGTTAACCCTTAGCTGAGGTTACTGAAGTTCAGTTCCTTGATTACCTTACTAGTCGCTTGGCTTGTTATTGACTGAGGCTCAGGGGGGCTAGCTCCTCCCTATATAGGGGCCGGTCTTTTGTTTATTGTCCCTGCCTACAGGAGCAAATAGGAGGAGCTAAACCCAGATTACAGGATGCCAGGACCCTTCTCTGCAGGAAATGAACGTGTCACGGTAAGTACCCAACGTTCCTTTTTCAAGGATCCTCTAGTTAAGGGGTTCCTGAGGGGATGCAATAACTTGCATCCTCAAGTATCCCTGCCGGCCCCGGCTTGGAGCCTCGAGGCGGTGTTGGGGGCCCTGCAATCTAAACCATTTGAACCCTTAGCCACCACGGACATTAGACTTTTGACCTGGAAAACCGTTTTTCTGGTGGCTATTACCTCTGCCCGCCATGCGGGTGAGCTTTGCGCCTTGCGCCGGGACCAGCCTTTCCTTAGGTTCCATTTGGACAAGGTTGTTCTCAGGACGGACATTACCTTCTTGCCCAAGGTTGTTTCTACCTTCCACATGTGTCAGGACATCGTTCTACCTACCCTGGCTCCGAACCCGACTACTGACACTGAGAGGACTCTCCATACCCTAGACGTTCGTAGGGCCCTAGCTTTTTACTTGGATAGAACCAAGGATCACAGCCGTTCTGAAAGACTGTTCCAGTGCTACTCGGAACCGAGGAAAGGTCTACCGGTGTCGGCTCAGAGACTCTCGAAGTGGGTGTCTAACACCATTGCTCTATCCTATGAACTCTTGGGGAAACCCTTACCTACCAGGGCTCGCTCCCATGCCACAAGGGCGATAGCGGCCTCTTCTGCCTTTTTGTCCGGGGTCCCCTTGGATGATATTTGTAAGGCTGCTGTATGGTCGCAACCTTTAACCTTTATTAAACACTACAGGTTGGACACAAGAGTCAAAAGGGATGCAACCTTTGGGAGAACTGTCTTCCTGTCTGGACTGCATTGACTATACTTAACAATCCACTGGGTTCCAGACTTGGACAGCATGAGACTCAATGCTTGGTGTTTATGGACGCCCTCATCAGGGCTTGTTTTTTGAGGTGGGATTTTTCTCTAAAGTTTTATAAACAAACCAATCAACTCTTATACTGGTCTTAAGTTATCTTTGTTGGTACCATTAACATTGTTGATCCACATGGGTGTCATGACACTCCCGCCTCCACTGACCTTAGCTTGCCAGTCTCAACCCATTTGTATGATTCGCAGAGACCACGAAGAAGAAGGACAGGTTGCTTACCTGTAACGGTATTTCTTCGAGTGGTCATCTGCGAATACATACAAATCCCGCCCATCCTCCCCTCAGTGTCCTGCTCAAATTGGCTCATTCTTGTCTCCTTCATGGCGGAAAATTGCGGAACTGGGGAAAAGAGCGGGAACGGAGGTTTTATAGGGGATGGGCGGAGTTACCGCCAAAAAGTTTCAACATGTTGCAAAGTGTACTTTGCCTAGTGATTCCAGAAGTTTCCGAAGGCACTGCGCAGGCGCAGTACAACCCATTTGTATGTATTCGCAGATGACCACTCGAAGAAATACCGTTACAGGTAAGCAACCTGTCCATCTCCCAGCTCAGGGTTTATTTCATTGTTTACTGCAGACACTCTAGCACAACCTGACTTCAAAAGTCTGTTTCTCCAGCCCCTTCAACTGATGCTGTTTAAAATGTTGATGCTGCTTAAAAAAAACCTCCAGTTAGACAGGATAAAGAGGAAAATTGGATGGGCAGGTATAAAAAATCTTTATAAAAGGGAGCTTAGCCAGATGATTTGTTAACTGAAGTATGTGTGTATTTTCTCTTGGTAACCAAAGTATAAGTCCACGTTCTAGCAGGACTTGGCAGTCAATTATTGTTTATATTTGCTAATAAGATTTTTTTTCCTTCCTACTCCACAAGTGCAAAATAATGGTTTCCTTTTGTAACTCTTGCTTGATAAGGGAATGTTAGCATATGCATTAAAATATCCCATACCTCCAGATCATGATGCTGATACAGAGATTAGGCAGTACATAGGCAGCTGAGGACTGCTGCACTCACACATATTGTGTTCAAGGGGAAGGAAGGTCATTTCCTTACTGCCTTTGCTGGTTTGAAACAAACCATATTCTGCCATTTTCTTCTAACCCAATAGCTTGAGTGCCTAGGTGCCCATTCACACTACGAAATAACCTAGTGTAGAACCCAGGTTATTTCGTTGGAATTCATATTGGCCCCAACTGCACTTGGTGCCGTTTGTGGAGGGGTGCACAAAAAATACCCATTTAACCCAGTGCTTTTGCACTGGGTCCCTTACTACTTCTTTTTTGGGGCCCCACAATGATCCAGATCTTAGGTAGTGAGAATGCATTACTGCATCAATCTGGATCGTGTGGAAAGTTTCCTCCTTCCTCTTGCTCCCCCTGGTCTTCCTCCTGCCCCCCTGACAGCTGCTGTTGCTGCCACCACTTCCTCCCCCCCCCCCGCTTCCTCCTTCAGAAAGACAATGTTGTGCAATGGTGTGAGCATTGAGCTACAAGTCTAGAGACCAGGGTTTGAATCCTGGCTCGGCCATAGTGACCTTGGGCAAGTCACATTCTCTCAGCCTCAGAGGATGGCAGTGGCAAACCCTCTCTGAAGAAACTTGCCAAGAAAAACCCCAAGATAGGTTCATCTTGGGGTCAGCCAAATCAGAAATGACTTAAATGCACACAACAACAACAACAACAACAAGGAGCCCTCCCGCAGACCACTCACCTCCCAGGGCATTTTAGCCCCAACCCACCGAGGGGGCAAAGGCAACCTGTTCAGACTGTGAGTGTGAAAGGGGAACAAAAAATTCAATCCTGGCAAACATAGTGAGAACTATGAACCTGATCGATTCACGATAGCATCGCCAAAGAGACCCCAGATCAGTACAAGTGTGAATGGGCCCTTTGGCTGTTTCTTCATGGCATAGCAAGCCAGGTTTTTTCTCTGTTAATGAAGCAAGTTGTCTCCTGGAACAAAATGGAGCCTGGTGGGATTTCGAAAGAGGCTATGGACTCCTCCAGCTAAGCCAAATAGGTCCAGAGATTGCTAGAGATGATGGTATTTGTTGCTGTAGATTTTTTTAAAAAAAAGATATAAACAACTGCTGTTTCTGTTGTCCCAGACAATTTTTGGCCAGTCCTGTCACCACCAGCTACATTTTATTCCCATGCTCAAGTGTTTTTTTTTCCTAATTGCAAGACTTATTGGAAAAAAAATGTATTTTTATCCTGCAGCTAGGAAGGAAGCTAGGAAGGTAGAAGCCGGTATCACACAGGTTCTTAGGAGTCTACTGAATACACAGTGGAGACTGAGCCAATCTGATTCTGAAAGATATCTTGCATTTCAGTAACTGCTTTGTCCCATGGTTGGCTTTCTTACCTGATGGTAACATTTTCAGCTTGGTCCTGCATTTTTGGCCTTTTGTTCAAATGGCTGATTCAAATGGTCTCAAGTAATGATGAAACCATGTTTTCCCTTTTGGGCTTGCTGGCTCTTAACTTTCCCCTCAATGTTTTTACATAAAATGGTTAGCCTGAGGATTCAAAATTTGCTCCTTTTTAGGCAACTGATTAGTAGTAGGCTGGTGGTTTTTTTGTTTAGGCTGTTCTTTCATACCTGTAAAAGCAGTTTATTATCTGTTTATCTAGGTAAAAAGCTATCACTTCTCTTTTTGGCCTGCTCTCTGGGCTAATACATCCCTCTCAGAAGTGTTCCCATTCTTTTCTGGATGGAAACCAAGTTTGAGCTGTGGGAAATTTCCAGGCAGTGGTAAAATATCCTTCAGATCCACAGAACAGAAGCCATTTGAATTTGATGAATGATTGTGAATGTGACTACTAGTCACAGTGGATTTATAGTCCCTCCAGTTTTAGAGGCAGTATGCCTCTGCATCTTGATTGCTGAAAGCATGAGGGTGCAGTTGCACTCATGTGCTGCTGATGGGCTCCCTTTCTGGGCAACTGGTTTGCTATTGTATGAATAAAATGCTGGACTAGAGGAGACTCTGGCCTGAGTGTTCTCTAGGCTTCTAGCCTAGATAGGTCTCTGGTTTGAGATCCAGCATGGCTTTTTGTATGTTCTTATTTTAACCTGATTGGGGCTGGGGGTTATATCAAGGAAAAGGGATACCTATGGATTAATCTCAGAAGTCTACTAAGAATACTAATAATTCTTCCAGCAGGGTGACAGCAATAGACTTATGTTCTGGACAATAAAATTATTACATGGAGGGAAGAAAACCAATTCCTCCACAACCCATTATCTTATATCCTCCAAAGAACAAATATAGGATCAATAAATCACAGAACTGGAAGAGCAAACAAGGGCCATCCAATCCAGCCCCCTACAATGCAGGAATATTCTGCCACAGCACTCCTTACAGATGGCCAGCCAATCTCTGTTGAAAAACCCCAAAAGAAGAAGACATCACCATACCCCAAGGCAGCAAATAATAATAATAATAATAATAATAATAATAATAATAATAATAATAATAAATTTTATTTATAGACCGCTATTCCGCAATGATCATAGCGGTGTACAGTAAAAATTGAATACAATACAAATACAAGGTGAAAAGTAAAGGAGGGAGAAGTCTCTGAGGCCAAGATGACAGTTGAGGAGGGAGAGGCCTCTTCCTTCAGGCAGTCCCTGATGTTGCTGGGGTCTGCCTGATTCGCTCCCTCTGAGGCCAAGATGACAGTATCATATCAAACATATCAAACAGCTCTTACTGTCTGGAAGTTCTTCCCAACGTTAGGTGGAATCTCTTTTCCTATAGTGTGAATCCATGCTCTGGGTCCTTTCTCTGGAGCTGCAGAAAACAAACTGCCCCATTTTCAGTATGAATCCCTTCAAATATTTAAACACAGCTATCATGTCACCTCTTAACTTCTCTTCTCCAGGCTAAACATAACCAGCTCCCTAAGCCGCTCCTCATAGGGCATGGTTCCAGACCTTTCACCTTTTGGGTCACCCTCTTCTGAAAACCCTCCACTTGTCAATATCTTTCTTGAATTGTGGTGCCCACAAACGGACACAGTACTCCAGGGAGGTCGACCAAAGCAGAATAGAGTTGTATTATTACTTCCCTCAGTCTAGATCCTAGATCCTATTGATGCAGCCTAGAATCACATTTTTATCTGCTGCATCACACTGTTCACTCATGTTCAGCTCTTGGCTGCTAAGGCTCCTAAATCCCTTTTGTAAGTACTGTTTTCAAGCCAGTTGTCCTGCATCCTACAGTGAGCCCTTGTTATACGCTGGGGTTTGGTTCCAAGATCTCCCGTGTATAACAAAATCCGTGTATGCTCAAGTCCCATTACAATAATGACATAGCAAAATGGTGTCCCTTATAAAAAATGGAAATCAAGGTAAATTATACTTTTTTGGAACATTTTCAAACTGTGTATGCTTAAATCCGTGTATAAAAAATCTGTGTATAAGAAGTGGCTGACTGTATATCTGTGCGTTTCATTTTTTTCTGCCTAAGTATAAAAGGACATGATGGCAATTGTTGAGGACCCATTTGTTTTCTTTTTGGCTGTCCACGGGATCCTCAGTGCTCCCTCCACATTCGCTGGGTTAGGGGTGAAGGCCCCCCTGTGAATGTGGAAAAACCACAATTAAAAATAATCAAAACCGCAAATAACCCAGTCCACAAAAGTCAGAGCTGCAAATGTGGAGGGCAACTGTATAGCTTCCTACAATTAAGAGATTATCAGACCGGGAGGACCTGGAGTAAAGGCATTCTCCTATCAAAGTTGTGTGATTGAGCTGGATATTCAGACACAGACTTTATCTGATGACCTAGAAATGCTCCAGCAACAAACCTCCCAGGAAGTCCTGGGAATAGTTTGTTGCTGGGAGCATTCCTGGATCTCATGGGTCAAGTCCTGGATAAGTGTGATGTCGGAGTTTATCACTATGGGGAGAATCTGGGATTAACTGTAATTTCCTGGGAAAGTTGCATGATTGTGATGAAGATTTTCACATGCATCAGAATAGGGATTTATCCTGGGAATAAATTCCCTGTGAAAGATTTGTTGCTGGTATTGTCTGGTTATTCTTGGGGTAAGACCTCTCTAATCGCAACATCATGTGATAATCTTAGCAGGTGATTGCACACTTTCCTGGGAAAGTGGCTTTTTAAACCCCCCCCCGTTTCCCCATGTGCAATAAAGCCCATTGTCTGAACATCTTCAGTGCAATTGAGCAACTTTGCGGGAGTATGCCTTTTTCTTACCCAGTTTCCCTCGATCTGATAATCTCGTTTCATAGCTATACCTAGTTCTTCACAGCTAATACTAAAAAGTTTGTTGCAGGGGGCTCACCTTCCCCCTGTGCCCCGTGACAGGTCCACCACACCCACCCACCACCACCAAACAAGAAAAACTGGGGGGAAAGGAAGAAGACCAATTATGCAATCTTTTATTTTAGCATGATTTAGGAAAAACACTGACAAAAATGGCTCCCCCCCTAATTTTTCTTCAGGCCCTGACATGTAGGAGTTCAAGTGACCACAGTTGAACATGAGTGAACTGTGCAATGCAGCAGCTAAAAAGGCCAATGCGATTTTAGGCTGCATCAATAGAAGTATAGTGTCTAGATCAAGAGAAGTAATAGTGCCACTTATTCTGCTTGGTCAGGCCCCACCTAGAATATTGTGTCCAGTTCTGGGCACCACAATTCAGAAAGGACATTGAAAAACTGGAGCGTGTCCAAGGAGGGCGACAAAATGGTGAAGGTCTGGAACCATGCCCTATGAGGAACGACTAGGGAGCTGGGGATGTTTAGCCTGGAGAAAAGAAGGTTAAGAGGTGATAGATAGCCCTTTTAAATACTTGAAAGGATGTCATATTGAGGAGGGAGCAACTTGTTTTCTGCTGCTCCAGAGAACAGGACCCGGAGCAATGGATGCAAGCTACAGGAAAAGAGATTCCACCTAACATTAGGAGGAACTTCCTGACAGTTAGGGCTGTTCGACTGTGGCACACATCCTTCCTCGGAGTGTAGTGGAGTCTCCCTCCTTGGAGGCTTCAAACGGAAGCTGGATGGCCATCTGTCGGGGATGCTTTGACGAGAGTTCCTGCATGGCAGAATGGGGCTGGACTGGGTCAGGGCCCTGTGTCTCTTCCACACTCTAGCGGGCTCCTCCTCCGGAGGCCAAGGGGGAGGGGGTCTGGAAAGGGCTGGGGAAAGAGCAGGAGCAGAGGCTGCCAGCAAAGGGCCTGGGCTCGTCCTCGTCCCTCCTCCCGCTTCCCAGCCCCAAAATGGCGGCGCCCTCTGAGGGAGCATCAGCCAGTCCGGTCCCTCGCAGGCGCTTTCTGCCTGTCCCCGCTGGCCTGAGGGGAGGGAGCGGGGCGGAGGCGGGGACAGAGGACGAGGGGCCTCCCCGCACCTGGCGCCCCTTTCCTTCTCCCGCCGGCCGCTGTGTTTCTGTTTCTGCTGCTCGCCCCCGCCCGCTCGCCTCGCCCGCCCTTTCTTTCCCCTGCAGTCGCGGCGCCCAGGAGAGGAGGAGCAGCAGGAGGGCAGGGCGACGCCCAGACTAGAGCCCCCTCGCCTCGCTCGCCTCAAGGAGGTAAGCCCAGGCCGCGAGGAGGGGGGCATCATGGGCCAGCCTGGGCCCTCCGTCTCCTGGACGCCCCCTCCCCTTCCCCAGCCTTCTGCCCAGGAGGAACCCCCCCCCTCCAGGCCTCCATGTTCAGCAGGACTAAGGAGATTGCAGGGCACAGCAGTGCCTGTGGCAGCACCTGCCCATAGGACCTTGGAGATGGCAGGCTCCATTGTCATGGGGGGAGATGGCGCCCCTGGAGGAGCCACGCCTGCCCGCTCGGGGCAAGGCTCTGCCAGGCCAGGGGTTCCCTATATCTCCCCCTCCCTCCATGAGGCGGAAGGATGTTGCTGCTGTTGCTCTCGTCTGCCTTCCTGACGTTATGGCGACCTGAAAGGTCACGAATCCATCATGGGCCTTTCTCAGCCAGATCCGTTCAGAGGGGGTCTGCCATGGCCTCTTCTTCTTCCCTGAGGAGGAGGCTGGGAGCCTGTGACTCCCCAGTCAGTCTCTGCCAGTGGGGCTCTCATGGCCCAGACAGGATGATGATGGCCCCTGGTGCCTAAGCGCAAAGGAGGACAAGGCTCCACAGAATGGATGACATTCAAGACGATGGAAGAAATTGCCAGATACAAGCTGTAAATGTCATCTCGCTTCTTAGCCAGGCTCAGAATGGGAGACATGGTTGGTTTTACTTCAGGACAGGTAAAGAGGGCCAGTGGTCCCTTGTGCCCCAAGGGTGCCTGTGGGAGAGAGAGTGCCTTCCAGTCTCCTATTGACTTACGGCAACCCCATGAATTTCACAGGGTTTTTCTTAGGCAAGGAGTTATTCAGAGGTGGTTTTGCCAATGCTTTCCTCTGAAATATAGCCTACAGCAGCTGCCATTTGTTGACAGTCTCCCCTCCAAGTCCCAACCAGCTCTGACCTGCTTAGCTTCCAGGATCAGACAGGATCTGGTCCTTGAGGGTATGTAGATCCTCAAAGGGTGTTGTTTTCATGGTCTTTTTTGCTGCCAGGTGTCTTCTTCTGCCTTAGGATGTGGATGGGAACAAAAAAGAGGCTCCCAGTCTCTGCCACCCATGCCACCTGGGCAGGGTGACCAGATGTCTAACCACAAAGGAGATCAAGGCCCTTTTATTTGTCCATGCCGTCCCTCTTGATGCTCCCATTTTGCGCTGCCTTGCCCTCCTTTGTGGTTAGGACATCTGGTCACCCTGGCCCTGGGTGGCCCTCCATGCATGGCACATCTGGCATTAATTGCCCCCATGGAGCCCCTGCTTATGCCAGGGCTGGGATGCAGCATGCATGGAAAGAGGAGGGAAAGAATGGGGAATACCACCATTTTTATCATTTTAAAGCAATCATATAGGCGAACTGCCCTAATTAAAGATTTAAATGCATATTGGTTACACTTTGTTCATGGATTGCTAGCATTGTTCCAGGACGGAGAACTTACATGTCAGTACAGAATAGTATCATCACTCAGTACAGTATCATCCAAAACCACAAACAGCAATACCTTTATGGGGACAACCAAAATCCACATTTACCGTTTTGTGCTTCAAAGCTGCCACTAGCTTCTTCATCAGGCAATGGGTTAAAATTGACGAGGAGAAAGAAAAGGGGGAAAATGACAATATAGTCACAGATCTCCATTTGGCCAGGATGTTGTGGTTGTTGCTGTCCTCATTCAGATAGTATGGAAGAGGATTCATGGCAAATGGGCTCCTGCTTCTGGCCATGCAAGTACGGGGAGATCAGTCTGGGAAATAAACTTTGAATCCCAGTAGCAAGACAAAAGATATTGCCTTGGAGATCTGTCTTGAATCTGGTTCTTTACTTTGCTGTATGGCCAACACTGGCTACCATAGATATGTATTTACTCAGAAATAAGCCCCATTAAATTCCATGAGATTACTCCCAGGTAAGTGGTTGTAAAAGTTGGACACTGGTTCTCACCCCTTCATCCTTACCTTAAATCTTTCAATTTCAGGATAAGTGTAGGGGATATTTTTTGTTCTCCTTATTTGTTGTTGTTGTTGTGTGCCTTCAAGTCATTACCTATTTAGGCCAGCCTTAAGGCTGGGGGTTTTCTTGGCAAGATTTGTTCAGAGGACGTTTGCCACTGCCGTCCTCTGAGAATGAGACTGACTTGCCCAAGGTTTATACAGACCTGAAACTAGAGCCCTTATCAGATGAGTGTGGAACTGGGGGTCTTCGCACTGGGCGATTCGAATTCACTTATTCGCAAAGTACTGTCAACCTGGGAGTCCTTCCGCATTGGCAGGATTCAATTGGCCAATCTGCATTCGCGCAAGTGCATTCAGTGCAGAATGTTTTGTCACACCGGTGCTCAACATGAGGATTGGCCGATTCGTATCGGCCGCCTCGCACATGCTCAGTGGTGCCCTGCATGGGTTGCGACCTTAAACGCTTCCGGGGTGAAAGGGGGTCCCGTCATGACAGCCCGGTAAACAGCTGGAGAGCCAGCCATGCACATTAACAATCGCGATACAACGTGCCCATTACTGTTCCTCTCTACATTCCTGCTTGGTTTTAAGTTACCATGACCTTCCCTTGCAACAAATTAGCAATGCCCGGTTCTACTGTGTTGTGGTGTGTGTGAGTGTGTATTCTGGGGGGGGAGGGCAGTTCCAGCGGCTGTCAAAGAGGCTGGATGGCCATCTAAGTAAATGGGGATGCTTTGATTAGGCCCCATTCATACTGGGGTAAAAGACATGGAGGGAACTGGGATGATCCGGATGCCCTCCCCCGAATGCGCTCCAGTTAGCAAGTGCCCACTACAAATTGAAATCGAATGCATTTTGACAGAAATCGAATGCATTCTGTAGATTGGCCACTGCCAATCAAGCTATCGTCATGGTGACGTTTGCAGGGCATGGGGGAAGTGTCCTCCCTTTTAAAGAGCCAGGCACAGGGGTTTCAGCGGCTGAAGCAGGGAGAGAGATGCCTCTCTCTCTCCTCTCTCTCTTTTTTAATAACCTGTGGGCTTTTGGTCAGATCTGCCCTGTCCCAGGCAAAGGATGGGATTGCCATGTTTTTTTTTTTTGTTTTTTTGCTTTTAAAAGCAACATTAGCTTTCCCTTTGCTTCCCTTGCTGTATCTGCTCAAGAAGACAAATCATCGCTATTTGCTCAAAAAATTTGGTAAAAATGTAGACATTGATTGTTTGCAACATTGTAGCTTCTCCCCTCTGCAGAAAGCAAGTGCAAGCCTGGCTCCATCTGCCTCTGGAATAGAAACCATGTGCATGTGGGCTCAAAAAAAATGGTTAAAAATGAAACATACATTCTGGAATATTAAACCATGCGCATGTGCGCTCAAAAAAATTGTTTGAATTTGAAAGGGGGGTGGTTGCCTGACATGAGCTCTCGTTCATCCTGATTTTTTCCTCCTGCAAGGGAAGGAATGCCCAGCGACAGAGGGCTTTGGGCAGGGGATTGCAGGGAAAAAGAGCTCATAAAGAATGCCTTCCCATTGCTCCCTTCTGCCCAGGGCTCTTCCTACCTCCCCTCCCTCCGGATGAGGGGAGGAATGCCTTGCCCTTTCCAGGCAGGGAAGAGGCGCGGGGGGAAACGGAATCGCGGGTTCCAGCAGCCTCCTCCTCCTCCCCCGGCTTGGGAGCCAGCCTGGGATGCAATCCCAGGCAGGGAACAGGCGCGGGGCCGCTAGGCGGCCCCCGCGCCTCTTCCCTGCTGGATGCAGCCAGGGATGCCTCTCAAGCCGGGAGGAGGAGGAGGAGCTGCTGGAACCGCCCCCCCCCCCGCTTCCCTGAACCGGCAAGAGGAAAGACCCACCGGAAGTTAAAAATTGGAATCTGGGGGTCTTGCGAGTGGAATTCAGGGACTGGGTAGTCAACCAGACCATTCGCACTGAGATCGAACAGAGCCCCAATCCAGGATATCGCCAATCCCTTTATCAGCGCACTGGGCAACACGCTCCAAAAGAGGAGCCAGTGACGCATTCAGTTCGGCAGCTCGCGCATTCACGTGAGTGCGGATGGGGCCATTCGAAGGCTGGTTATGATGGTATTGTGCGAATAACGGAAATTCGAACCACCAAGTGTGTAAAACCCCAGTGTCCCCACTCATCTGATAAGGGCTTAGGCTTCAGAACATCACAGTTGCCTAGAATATAATGGGACAAAATTTAATTATTAATTGTGCTTTGTGCAACAGTCCTCCTTCCACCAAGAAGAAATACTGTATTTCATTTCTATAGTATTATTTATGTTCACCCATTTCAGTTGCAAACCCTATCCAACCTTTCTTAATCTGTTTAGAAATGTTTATGCACTACATTGGTGGGTGGCAGGGTAGAGAACGTAGTGTAACACAAACAAGAATTTTCTAACCTCATATTCTTAACTTTGTGTTTGCTGCTTGTTTGAGTTGTCTCACACATGCTGTTTACTTTACAGTATGACAAAGCTCATTTCTAGAGATCTCTGTAAACTATTATAAAATTATTAGTTTACAGAGATCATTACAAAATAGAGTTTAGTCATGATGTAAACGAAATAAAAACCCAAGAAACATCTCATTTTTTCCTATTGCTTTAGGCCAAATCCAGCACAAATTCTGGGAAAACCTGTTGGCTGTGCTTTTAGCATCAACTGTTCGATAACAGAATGGGGATCTCTACAAAAGGCTTGCTTCTTCTTCATTTGTAACCTTTTGTATATTTTCAAAGGCAGGTTTGTGATAATGGAAAGAGCATAGCTCATTTCTAATATAGTGAAACTGTCTGGTTATTATAATTTCACCTGGTTTGGATCTTATTAATTTATTTCTATTAATATGGGGCAGAGGGGAATCGTGTGGCAGGAAGAAATGGAGACATGAATGGAAAGATTCTGGTCCCTTTGGTGTGTTCAGGGGCTGTTCCACACTACATGGTTTTAGTACTGTGATTTCATGTTAGCTGTTGTGGTTCCATCTTGAGGAATCCTAGCAATCCGGTGAAGCCTCCCTAAATGGCAAATCCCAGGATTCCATAGGATGGAACCATGGCAACTAAAGTGGAATCATAGGGCTATAATTGTGTAGTGTGAAAGGGCCCATGGTCTTCTCATTCTCTCTCTTCCTTTCAGGCTCTAGTTACTTGAGAGCTGTCTGGACTTAAACCTATCTAGAAAATATAGTTTCTGAACTATATATTCCTCAATATTTGCTGTTGTGATTAAGGGAAGGAAATGCATTATATATATATATATATATATATATATATATATATATATATAGACAGTTTTTATTGCCACCCCCATCACATTTACTTTCTGTGTGACCCCACCACCACTCTGATAGATCTTCTGAAGCTATATTCTTTGAAGTTTTGACTGAAATTAAGCCTCATTTTTTCTAGTGGAAACTGTGGGATAAAAAAGGAAAACAAAACTGTACATGTACAAGAAGAACAAGCAAAACTGAAAAGGCTAACACTGGAAAAGTGGAAAGGGAGAAGGGAGAGGTATGTGGGACTTTGGAATGATGGGGAGGAAAAACAAGCCAACAAGCTGGGGAAAGAGGAAAGATGGATTAAACAGGGAAAATGAGGATAAGATGGAGAACTATATGTGGAGGGAAAAGGGTATTATAAGATATTAGAATCATAGAGTTGGAAGAGACCACAAAGGCCATCCAGTCCAACCCCATGCCATGCAGGAATTCTCAATCAAAGCATACCAGACAGGTGGCCATCCAGCCTCTGGTTAAAGACCTCCAAGGAGAGAGACTCCACCACTCTCTGAGGAAGTATGTTCCACTGTCAAACAGCCAGGGGTATTATGAGATGGTAGAAGGAAGAAACTGTTGGGTGGAAATTTTTGTGCTAAAGAAAAAAAGTGTTGATGGAAGGAACACTTTTCACACAGAAAGTGAGGACATCAGAAAGAAGCCTACTGTATATTGAAACTTTTCTTCCCCTTTATTTTCCCATTTGGAGGGTTGTGGTGTTTTATTTGCTTGTGTGTGTGTGTGTGTGTGTGTGCATTCATTCATGTGAACCCCATCATGTATTCCAAAGCACTGTATGTATTGGTTAGACTTAAGGGCCTACATACCCTAAAGGCACCAAGTCTTGTCTGATCTTGGAAGCTGAGCAGGGACCACCAATAAATACCAGGGCTGTAGGCTATATTTCAGAGAAAGGAACTATCAATGTCACCTCGTGAATATTCTTTGCCTAAGAAAACCCTATGAAATTAATGGAGTTGCCATAAGTCAACAGGTGACTTGAAGGCACATACACACAGTGGTGGGAGAACTGTGCACTAAAGACAGGACTGGCATCCTGTTGGTTAGTCTCAGGTGAAATAAACCTGTCAGTTGTTGAATGATGAGTTAACAGGTAGATAAATATAGTGGATTCAACAGGTCTACTCTAGTTAGGACTAAACAGAAAATTTAATATTATTATTTTCAAGGATTTATATCCCTCCTTTCTCCCACTATGAGATTCAATTTAGGCCCGAGCCTGTCAGAGCATCCATGTAAAAAGCAAAAGCAGTGACTCAAAGTGCTTCATGGATAGGAAACCAAGGCCTAAATTTAATTCCTATTTCCAACTACCGTAGACTTGGTAGGATAATTTAATACCTACACAAGTGACTTTTGCATCATTCTGCTCTTACAGTTGGATTTAACCCAACTCTTCTCTGTTTTTTCTGTTTGTCCAGGTATCTGCTGCACCAAAATTGTTCCCATAGCTCTCTTTGGGGCTCTGAAATCAACAGGTTTGCTGGAGAAGAATTACCGTGGTGAAGCAGTTTCAGAATCAAATAGTTAGTCAGCAACTACAATTTTCTATCCCCTGCTGTGTATGCTGGACTTTTACTTGCCCCTTTACTACTTTCCAGTATCCTTGACAGGATTCAGGTTGATCACACATCATGGCTGTCATTCTGCTTAGTTGTTAAATTCTGTTTCGCTACGTAAAATAACAGAGCCATCCAGTCCAATTCCCAATTGCTGGGACAACCAAGCATGCTAGAAATTGTCATCATATCCATCAAATTCAGTTGGAGTTGGTCACATTGGCATTATTCAGCCACTGAATATGCTCAGAAAAATCCAGTATATTATAGGCTTGTTACCTTTCAGCTTCACAAATTACAAATAGCCCAGCTATTCAGAAACACTGATGGACACTGGGCAACATATTGTGAACTGTAAATAAACATTAATCATGGATATGTCTAGTGACACTGTTTTATTTTAATTATTTTAATAGAACTGAAAAACAGGGCACTCCTCTGAAATTGTCATTTTAAAATAGTGACTCAATCTGTGACTGTCTGTGACCTCATTTTCCCTCATTACAGAAAATATGTACTTGCATATTTACTTGTAAGCTGCATTTAAAAAAACATGGCCTACTTAAAAGTTACATAATTCTGGAGACTTTGAGTACCATATTCATACACATCTTTACTTAATGGTATCTTGAATTTCTTCTGCAGAGCCTGTTTTCTTCTTACTTACGGCAGCTTTTTACTGGTCTAGAAATCAGTCTCAGAACGCATCATTTTGCTGGCTTTCTGCCTTTGTGCCATATACTGAAGACTTGTTCTCAGAACACTAGGTGAAATGTAAGTGTCGATTGTAATTTTACCATTTAGATGTTTACATTCAAATTCTGACACTGAGACTAAAGGATTTTCTTTTTTTAAAAAAAAATTAAATCATAAAGCTGTTCAAGTCTACACAGGAACCTTCGTTTGAGCATCACACATTTTGCGTTTGCTTATCTGAAAAGATGTTTCAGTCTGGGATATTGAGTGCTGCTTCTGTTATCAGGCCCAATATAATTCTGAAAAAGAAATTGAAACAATGAACTAAAGGAGGGCAGATGGTTTTGAGTTGGATTGTTCTTAGTGTCTAGTACTTGTATCTTCTTCAGGTCTCACTAATCAAGTGCAGCTTTTAAAATTTTACAATTGGCCAGGGCTTCTTACTTTGACAGGTTTTCCTGAGAGGGCTCCTATCTGATCTGTTCATTCAGAGTTTTTCTTCTGTGGAGCATTACCAGCCATTAATTAGAGACTGGGCTTAAAGCCGAGATTGTGTGTGTGAGACAGTGTACATTCAGGTTAACTATCAAGTAAAGACCATATTTTGTTGTGTGTACTCATGTTCAAAAACAACATTAGTGATATGTTTTTCCTCACCCTGATTCTAAAATTCTGAATGTGAAGTGACAGTGTTCTTCATAGGTCTTTATATTTTCTTTTTCCACCATGATCTTTCTGACAAGCATCAGCAGTTTGTCCTGTGATAAGGAGACCTTTTTGTAGCTGCTTTGGTTTATTTTGCATCTATTTAGTGTTGGTCTACTATTGGAAACCAAGTAGCAAACATGGTAGACATAAATTGTGATCCACCAGTTAGAAAAGAACACAATATTTTGTTGTCAACTGCCACCAGGTTTATTTTGACTTGTGGTGACCCTATGATTATGAGGGACTTCCAAGTCACCATATCATCAACAGCCCTGCTCACATCTTGCAGACACACAATATTACACTATGTTCTCAAAATATCTTTGGTAACACTTATGCATAAATAATCAAAAATTCTGCAGAATCTTATGATAATAGAAAATATCTGTCTCTGTTTATAATGTTGAATTGATAACTTGACATACAGATTATGTCAGGGTTATTATTACTTACAAAATGGATGCAGCACTCCATGCAGCCTGCAACTCATTTGGTTTCTTTGCTGAGTGTCAAGGAGAAAGAATATTCTCTCTGCCTAGTACTAAAATGTAGTAGGCTGCATTTCTACCTTCTGCCCTTATCTGGGTTGAAATACCCTGAAATACAAACATTTTGTCTGATTTTGGAAGCTGAGCAGGCTTGGTTAGTACTTGGAATGGAGATCACCAGGTAGTACCAAGTGGTTTTGGCTACATTTCAGAGGAAGGCAATGACAAACCACCTCTAACTATCTCTTGCCTTGCTGTTGTTAACTCCCTCATGTCGGCCTTGACTCATGGCAAGACTGTAGATGAGACATCTCCAAGCCCCAGTACCCTCCACTGCTCTGCTTAGGTGTTGTGGATTGTTTGCCTTTTGGCTATCTACAGTATTCTCAGTACTCTTCTACAGCACCACAGCTCAAATGTGCTTATTTTCTTCCTGTTTGCTTTCTTCACTGTACAGCTCTCACATCTATACATGGTGATGGGGAATATGATGGCTGCATGTTCATTTGTATATCAGTACGCTTTAGGATCTTGTCTAGTACTTTCACAGCTGCCCTTCCTAGTCTTCTGATTTCTTTACTGCAGTCTCCATTCTAATCAATGTTTGATCCAAGATATGGGAAATCTTTGACTTGATTTCCTAATTGACTTTATGTAGATCCTCCATGGTCATTATTTTTGTTTTCTTTATGTAAAGCAGCAAGCCTCCCTTTGCACTTTTTTCTTTGACTTTCTTTAATAATTGTTCAAAGTCTGTGATATTTTTAGCTAGTAGTATAGTGTCATCTGCATATCTTAGATCTTTGATATTCCTTCCTCTTGTCTTCACTCCTTTTTCTAAGTCTAAACCTAAGTCTAAACAGGTAGGGTGAAAGAATGCAGCCTTGCCTGACCCCTTACCAATTGGGAACCATTCTATTTTTCCAAATTATTTTCTAACAGTGGCCTCTTGTCCTAAGTACAAATGTCTCCTCAAGATTATCAAATGTAGTGCATAAGAAAATCCTATAAAATCAGTGGGGTCACTATAAGTCAACAGGCAACTTGAAAGCACATACAGTGGAACCTCGCCATACGCGGGGGATCCGTTCCAGATCCCGCCGCGTATGGCGATTTCCGCCTATGCTCGAGCCCCATTGTAAACAATGGGGCTTGTGCGCGGCGGCACAGGCGTGCGCGGGGCACAACAGGCCCGTGCACCCATTCAATTAAATGGGACGCGCCGCCCCTTCCGACCCGCGCGCGCGCCGTGGCTTGAACACATATGCTCAAGGCCGCGTATGGCGGGCAGGCGTATGGTGAGGTTCCACTGTACTTTACTTTTATGAAAACCAGATGACTGATTAAAGACAAGGCTGGTAGAGAAAAATATCCTTGTAGCAGAGATGTGAGCAGTTGTTGCATAATGTTTTGCTCTGACTTTGCTGGGAGTAGTTTACTCAATTGTCAATCACATAAACCCATGTGAGTGCCTCTCAGGTTCTAAAATGGTTAGAAAAGTGTGGCCTTCCAGATGTTGCTGGACTGCAACTCCCATGCACCCTTGCCAAAATAGCCTCTAGAGAGAAACATAGGAGAACATCAGAAAGTACAGGGCTTCACTTTATTATTTGCAGTCTGATAATTTACTCATAGCCTGTTTCCACTTGCTACCTGTGAGTAACTACTGATTTGGAACAATTTTATAGCAAGTTATGCGGAGCATTTCTTTCTTGTTCCAGTGCAACTTCTACACCAGTGGTTGCCAAACTGTGCCCTTTAAGAGATTTTGGACTTCAGCTCCCAGATGCCTCAAACATGTTGGACAGACAGGCCAAAATAAAGCTGCTTCGGGTCACTTTGGAGGTATGCTGCTTAAATGCTGGAAGGTGCGCTAAAGCCATGCTCCAGTCCTAAGGACTAGAGCACAGCTTTGGTGC
This sequence comes from Sceloporus undulatus, assembly GCF_019175285.1. Taxonomy (NCBI): domain Eukaryota; kingdom Metazoa; phylum Chordata; class Lepidosauria; order Squamata; family Phrynosomatidae; genus Sceloporus; species Sceloporus undulatus. The sequence continues at coordinate 284,126,753 of NC_056522.1, read as the reverse complement.
AGCTTCTAGCCTCTTAAGATGTGTGTGTCATTTAAACAGCATACCTCCAAAGTGACCTGAAGCAGCTTTATTTTGGCCTGTCTGTTCAGGCCCTACCTCCAAAGTCCCCTAGGTGGACTGGGTCTTGCAGAACTGTGCTGTCTTGTCTGTATGTGTTTTGTTTATTCGTTGTTTTTAGTAGATGTGTTTTTAACTGGTTTTAATGTTATGAGTAGTTTAATTATATATTTATACTTTGTATTTGGTATATATATTTTAGCCTTGTTTCTTTTAACTTTTATAAGTCATCTTCAGACTGTGAAAAAAGGTAAAATATATATTAAATTAAAAGAAAATGGATGCTACTTTTAAATAGCTAACTCCCCAAAAAGTTCAAATTAAAAGTTAACAGCTTTGAAAATACCCAGTTTGACTGGTGTTTTATGTATTCTTATCTGATTTGTTAATTTTAATAAAAAGTACATTTTTAAAAACAGAAAGTAGTCCAACATTACTTCTTGTAATAGATTGTGGATGCAGATACTTTTTAAATATATGAAAATACACAAAAATATTCTATTGTCTTTCAATAATATGCCTGCCTAACCTCTATATTTATATATTTGGGAAAATAGCATATAGAAGTCAAATTCTCTTCTAGTGTCTTGTAATGCATTTAAGTTAGAGCAACTGCATTAAATGTGAAAATTTATTTTATAACAGTTTAGCAGAGAATTTGGCAGCCATGATGAGATTACATGAGTTGATTTAATTTCTTTTTTCTCAGTCAAAAATCTCAGGATGTCGCAGGACCAAGACATGCCAGGTACAAGTGAGGGAAAATCAGACAAGTTGGAGGATAACCAGCAGGAGAGTTTGGACAATTCAGAACAGTCAGTCAGGAAGAAGATTCGACAAAATACACCAAATCCCAGCATAGATAATACACCAGAGGGTAAGCAGAATTATTACTTGGAAGACATTATTTTCTTTCATTGCACGCAAAATATTCTCCAGTAGTTTCTCTGTACTGTTCTGTACAACCTAGGATGTTTTTGGAAGGGGTCTCATGGGCTGTCCATTCCATTCCCTGGCTAAATGCAGGACTTCAAACTTCCTTTCAAGAAAATGTACTATTTAAAGGAACCCTAGTGAAAATTCATACAATTAGACTTTGGGCCGGTACAGACCTGCAAAAAGAGCTGGCTTCCCAGTGGCATGTGGCATGGCGTTCAGACAGTAGCATGCCCCCATGTCACCAGGAAGCCGCATGGGTGACTGCATGTGCGACAGCTTTATGGTGTTTCTGCAGCGCAGCATTTACACATGCTGTACTGCAGAAGCCTGAAAAAAAATGCAGCAGCAAAGGCGCCATTTTCCCAGCACAAAAAGGAGCCGCTTCTTTTTGTGCAAGGAAAATGCCTGATCAGGGCCGTAGCATGCTATTGCCACAGCCCCGATCCAGCGCTCAAAAAGGTGGTCAGAAGCCACTCCTTTGGAGCAGTCTATTTTGCCCCTCTCTATCTCTTTTTATGACAGTGTGTCATCTTCCAAGGAAGGTTGTGGAAATGGGCCTTCAGTTTGCATGCTTGTTCTGTTTACATGTATGCATTCTTGTTCTGTTTACATGAAATAGTTCAGTCTGCAAATGTTGCTTTTGATGTTTCTGAATCTGCACTTGAGCATAGACTCTTCCTGCTTTCCTGTCTCTTGTCTCTTCCTGAAAAGACTTTCATGAGTTCTTGCTTGTTTGCAAAGGGATTTTATCTTTTATCAGCCCTCCTTTCCAACATTCTTTTTGGGTCTAGTCCAACTTCCTTCTTTTCAGGGGATCTTTACTGGCATGGATATGCCATCCATCTGGCAGCCTTCACTTTATCATTCTGATTGCCAAATCTACTCCCCGCCCCCCTCCAAAAGCCAGATATACTGTATATACTCATGTATAAGTCTAGAAATTTAGGTCAAAACATTGACCCCCCCCAAAAATTGGGTCAACTTATCCATGGGTTGAGGTAGGTACTGTACTTTAACTCTTATCCCCTGGTGAAAGGCAAGAGTGTCATCTGCCCTGGAATCACTGAACCTCCTCTATTTTCTCATCTACCAGCCTTTAGTATGAGCACAAACAGTTATGCCTGCTGAGATTTTGTAAATTCTTTGGCATTGTTTTCCTTGGCTTCATCCTTTACCTTCTTTGTTAAATGCCCCTAAATTTTACCCTCAATTTATCCATGGGTCATATCAGAATCCATCATTTTGGACCCAGAACCTGCCCTCGACTTATACATGAGGTCAACTTATAGTTGAGTATATATGGTAAAGCAGCATATTCTATCTTTCTCCCTGTATTCACAAAAACACAGTTGCATGACTGGCACCATAAAGAAATGCATGGAACAAAAGAACATCAGACATTCTGCAGGATTTTAAAATTTCTTTGTGGCAACCAAGAGGAGAAAGAAATTCTATGCATCAAAATACTTAGATTTCTTCAAATTTGTAACATAGTGTAACAACCTGTGTATCAGGTACCATTCTGTTATTTGAGTGAGGAGTCTGGTAATGTTTAAACCAACAGGATATTTTGCTGAAATACCTCTCATTTCCCAGCAGCTAGCCCCCCACAGTTTGTGTCAGTGGAGGAACTGATGGAAACAGCAAAAGGTGTCACTAACATGGTGCTAGCCCATGAGATTGTTGTCAATGGAGGCTTCCAGATTAAGCCATCTGATTTGCCAGAAAACAGGTAAGAGGCCCATTATTACAGTCAGAAAAGACAGCAAAATGCTGTAGCTTGTCTGTACAAAAAACAGTGGCACAGCTGGTGTTTCCGGCAATAAGAACATAACAATTTACAGAGGACCTTGTGGTTTTGTTAGATATTGACTCAGTAAACATCAGCATATTGGCAGTGAAAGCAAAGCTATTTGACTTACAGCTATTTTCTGTAACAGACCAATGACACCTAAACAAGGAATTTTTGAAACCTGTTGTGATAATAGCCCTCCTGCCCCTCTGACAGCTAAGCCCCAATTCTTTCTATACTAACCCCAGAAAGAAAAGAACATGCATTGAACTTCTGTTGCTCCATCTGTAAGTTTTGTCTTTTATCCTGGCAACAGATTATCTCTTGCCCATTATTCCTGAATTATAATTTCTCATTGAATACAGCTCCCCATTGAATGCAACAAGTACATAATCCTTTGCCAAGAGATTCCGCCCCACCCCCACTGCTATATTATAAGACACATCACAATTTTATTCATTGCTTTTCCAGGCCTCATTTGCTCATCATGCTTGGCTTTATATTAGAGTTAAAATTGAATTTTCACCACCTGTTGTATTGCCTACCAGCCTTGAAAAACGAGTGAGAGATATTGTCCGCAAAGCCTTCTGGGATTGTTTGGAAACACAGTTAAAAGAAGACCCACCATCATATGATCATGCAATTAAACTTGTGGGAGAAATCAAAGAGGTAAAAGAGAAAAAAAATTATGCTCTTTTTGGGGGACTCACAGAAGCAGTTGGTTCCCTGAAGTTGGGGATAGCAACTTGTTGTACCAGTTATCTTGATACATCTAGGAATTAGTTTCTAGGTAAACATTATTTACCAGCAGACAGGGTCCTAATCTCCTGTATTCTGGGTTAAACTCCTCCTATTCGCTCCTGTAGGCAGGGACAATAAACAAAAGATTGGCCCCCTATATAGGGAGGAGCTAGCCCCCCTGGGCCCCAGTCTTGTTCCTGCCTACGCTCCTAGCAGGATGTGTCTCTTCGAGCCAGCGAAGTTTTTCCTTTCTCCCAAAGCGGTTTGAGAGTTTTCTTGGCCTTCCCTTCTTCTCCTCTCTCTTGCCTTTCCCCCCTTCCTTGGTGGTGGCTATGGCAGAGGACCACAAGAGCATGGGTGAAGGGCCAGCCTTAGCTCAGGCATCCCTAGCTCAGGGTCTGCCGGCTCAACAGAGGGAGCTGGCTTCAGAGGGAGATCCAGTAAGAGATGTTTCCTGTTGCTCTGCAACTTCTTCACTACAGCTACTCCAGTCCTTTTCTTCGTTTCTCTTGCTATCTTGGAAGCATGAAAAAGACTTAATATGGCAAAGGCTCCCAGGATTGGAGAAAGGTCTTGGCTTTGCGAATGATTCTCCCTCTCCTCCAAAGCTGCCCCCCTTTCATGGTGGGAACACAGGAGATTTCTGCAAACACCATTGCAGCACATGGGAGCCATGGAACAGATGGTGAGGGGTATCCCCTTCATGTCTCTGTTTCTCCACATCACCTCTGCCCAGCACATTTAGGGCCAGGGATCAGTGAGGAAACTGGCCAGAAGGTATGGAAACTTCTCTTCTCATCATCTCTGCCCAGCCTGTTTAGGGCCAGGGTTCAGAGGACAGGCCAGCCAAAAGCCATGGCAAAGAGTTTCTCTGCATCACTTCTGCCCAGCCTGAAACGGCCAAGGTCAGAGAGGCAAGCCAGCCAGAAGACACAGGAGAAGGGTGAGTACCAGGGGCCCTCTCTCTCTAGCCACCAAAGAACCTTTGCCAGATCTAATGCCTTCGCTCAGGGCAGGCATTGCCATGAGGCCTCTGCCATGGCCATTGCAGGCACTATGCCTAGCATAAGGTTTGGGACTCTGCCAGGAGGGCAGATGGGGGCATAAACCCTTGGTCTCCCCCTTCCTTCCCATCTCTGGCCCCAATGGCACCCAGACCCCAACAGGTGTGGGGGATTCTATTGCAGACTGGGAAACACATGGTGGTGTTGCCAGGGCTCCTGCATGTTCCTTTTGAATTGTTATCATGAGATGGTGTGTAAGGAGGCAGAGGACTCCTCCTCTAGGTTGTATAGCCGCATGGCTGTAAAGGAAGCTAGACTTGGCCCAGCAGGAGCTGAAGCTTCCAACTCTAAAATGGTCTTTTGTGGCTGCCACAGAGCATCCCACAAAAAAGCACAAAATTGCTTCATGTCCTCCCCAGAGAGAGCATGGCCTCTGCAACCCACTTCTAATCAGAGGCCGGAGGGCCATGCTTTGATTGAGAGTTCCTGCATGGCAGAATGGGGTTGGACTGGATGGCCCTTGGGGTCTCTTCCAACCCAAGGATTCTTTGAGAGAGCACATGGATACAAATCCTCCTGTGTTCCCTCCTCAAAAATTACAACAACAAAAAAGGGGGAAACCTTTTGTGGATATCATGGGTGGAGAGTTCCCTTCACCCCCAATTGTGTTTGGCTGCCCCAAACTGTGGCACTCTTAAGAGAGCACGTCTCATTAAGAACATAAGCTTTAACAATACAGATTCATTTAAATGCTAATAAACAGGGTGACTCAAGCAAGGAGAAGGCTTCTGGTCACTCAGCAGACCTCTAATGCTTACACACACTGAGGATCTTTGGTAAAAACATCTTATGAGGTGATAGATATATTGGATTAAGGTGACCAACCAAGCTCCACTTTAGTGGCAAAAGGGTTATGTTCCTGTTATAAAACACAGTGAACCTCAGTCAGGTAGCCTCAGGAGAGGTGGCTCCCCTTGCCTTCCCTTCTTTCATAGGAGAGATGTCTGTTAAAGGGAAGAAACTAAAAAATACAGTTTCTTCCATGAGATGGTTCTCACTAATACAGGGGGGTTAAGAAAAATTCTTAATCAGAAACATACAAACAGCCTCCTCTCCATCCCATGACAAACCCCCCTTCCCCCATGAATGTTTTAAAACAATATAATCAGGTTTTTCTGCTAAGGGGTTGCTTCAAATCCCATTCAGACATCCTACAGAGCCCTGAGGGGTCTGCCACAAAGATCACAATTACCTCTTACCTTGTCTAGATAGTTACATTTTAAATAAGAATGCCTGCTGATGGGCTTGCCATTCAACTGCTGCCTGGCTTGGAAGACCTATTGTACAAGGTCTATCATGCATATGATGAATTGGGCTCAAGGCCATGAAGGTTCGTCTCTTTCTTTTAGTGGTCTCAGGGTGCTACAAGATTCCTTTGCATATGGTTGGGCATGCTTTGATTGTGATTTCCTGCATGGCAGAGGGTTGGACTTGATGGCCCTTGTGGTCTCATCCAACTCCATGATTCTGTGATTTTATTGTTATAAGGTTAGCTGCTGTGTGGTTGAGTGTTTTATCCCTGACTGGGTTTTCATGACAAGGTCTGGTCCAAACAACACCATTGTCCACTGGACTTCCTAGTGCCTGTGCCTTGTTTTCTGCTAGCACATGTGCTCAGATTTAATATACCATACAGCTCCATATATAGACTTACACCAGCCACCTATATGCCCACAGCTTGTGTGTGTGTATTAAAAAACAAAAGCAAAAAAACAGAAACAGAAAAACAACAACACCAAACTGTGATTTTACTATGCCATTATATTTTATGTGACTTGAGCTTCCATGGATTTGGTATCCATGCAAAGTCCTGAATCCAACTCCAGTACATATCGAGGGCCCACTATACTATTTAAAATTTAGGTTTGTTTTCCTTTGACAGATCCTTTTTGTTGAGAAAATTCTCTCCTTGAAATTAGATAGCAGAGAGCTATCCTTTCCAAGCCCTCTGTTCCCATTTCATGGCTCCTTAATCAGCAGTTCATTCATCCGGGAGACCCCTCAGCTTTCATACAGGTTGATGATAGTCTGCTACATGGAGTTGGGGTGATTTTTGAAGCCTCTAGACAAGTTCATCCTCACATGAAATCAGACTTAATTCTGACCACAGGCCCTGTTAACACAGAGTTCATCCACACTTCTGCATGGACTCACCAATGTCTGTGAGATACAGGTTAATCCAGTGTCTCCCTTGCCTAACCATGAAATTAGTCTTATTTTACACAGGTACATAGATGTTCCAGTAAAGAACTGCACATTGTTTTTAAGTATTAGTTGGTGGTCAGACATTAACATTTCTCTTTCAGAGTGGTAAGTCTTAATTGCTATAAGTGAAATCACCTTAATATCACCTTCATTGCTATAACCAGTTGACAAGGTGATCAATGATAGGGTGGAAGCTGCCATAGATCCAGATTAGATCAGGTTCTATTCTGATTGATCACATAATCCACAATAATCCACTTTTTAGACAAGTTCTCATCGACAGCTTCAGGTTTTCAGTGGCTGACCTGCTACAGTCCATCCAAGATGGCATTAAAAAGGGACTTAGACCCAACACAGTTATAAGGCAGGTGTCTGCCATCGCGTCGGTTCTGCTTCATAAGAGAGCAGCTAGAATGGCGGCCATCCTCACATTAAGAGGCTGTTGAGGGGAGTTTCCAACAGGGCCCAGCCCACCAGACATCATTTTCCAACTTGGGTCTTAAAGGCTCTAATGGTTGGGCCGATCAAATCCCTTCGGGAGGCCTTCCTCAAACACCTCTCCCTCAAGGTCATCTTCCTCACGGCCATTACCTCCGCCAGATGGGTGTCAGAGCTGGGGACCCTGTCAGTACCAAAAGACTTGTGTATTTTAGGCCAGACTCAGTGTGCCTTCGTCCAGACCCTACCTTCGTGCCTAAGGTCAGCTCAGCCTTTCACATGTCACAGGACATTCTCCTGCCTTCATTCTGCCCCAATTCTAAGAAGGACTTGGAAAAGACCTGGCACACATTGGATGTGCGCAGAGCCCTCAAAATCTACATCAAGAGGACTTCAACCTTCAGGTCATCTGAGGCGTTGTTCATTTCCTTTCGCCCGGGCTCTTTGGGCCCCAAGGTATCAGTCTCGACTTTGACTAGGTGGATCAGGTCTTGTATTCAAGAGAGCTACCGAACTCTTGATCTCACTCCACCTGAGAGGGTGATGGCGCACCCAACCAGGAGTGCATAGACCTCTGTGGTCCTGTCCACTAGCGCCTCCCTGTCAGAAATTTGCAGGGCGGCCACATGGAAGTCACCTTTGACCTTCATATGACATTACAAACTGGACATGTCTGAGTTTGCTGAGGCGTCATTTCGAAGGAGAGTCCTCCAACAGATTGTGTCAGGGGCCACAGTCTCCTAGCAGCACTTCCCTCCAGGTTCAAGAGGGCTTTTGTAAATCCCAGAATACAGGAGGTTAGGCCCCTGTCTGCTGGGAAAACGAACGTTGGTACTTACCCGTGATACGTTCATTTCCAGCAGATGAGGGTCCTAACATCCTGCCCACCCAGGTTCTGCCTGCGGCCTCCAACTCTGCCTGCCTGTTGGTGGACCTGCCTTGTTCTTCTGGTTGCTGGATTGGTTTTCTGAGTTCTTGTTTGTTCTTGGACTAGTTTTTCTAAGGTGTTCTAGTTAACCCTTAGCTGATGTTACTAAAGTTCAGTTCCTTGATTTACCTTACTACTCACTTGGCTTGTTATTGACTGAGGCCCAGGGGAGCTAGCTCCTCCCTATATAGGGGGGCCAGTCTTTTGTTTATTGTCCCTGCCTACAGGAGCAAATAGGAGGAGCTTAACCCAGAATACAGGATGTTAGGACCCTCACCTGCTGGAAATGAACGTATCACGGGTAAGTACCAACGTTAGTTTTCCATAGACTGGTAAACTGTTTGGCTAGTATCCTTCCCTCAGCATGATCTCTTTCATGCGCCACAAGAAACACGTTTCTTTTAGGTGAATGCATGGGTGGTAGATAAGATCTGGATCTTTTTTGTGGCTTTCATAGGGGCTCAACAGACCACCTGAAAACGGCAGACTGGAGGCTCCCGTTTTAACTTCAGAGGGATGCGCAGCAGCCAAACTGTGCGGCATCCCTCTGGAGTAAAAAGAACATGCGAAAAGCAAAGCCATGACTGCGCCTGCCCTAGCAATCCACATATTTCTTTCAGAAATGAAAAGCTTTACTACAATTGGTAATAGGGAGCCCTGGGGGTGTAGTGGTTAAATGCCGGTACTGCAGCCACAATGTTGTTAGTTCAGTCCCAGAGGGCTCCAGGTTGACTCAGCCTTCCATCCTTTTTTAGGCTGATAAAAAAAGTACTTAGCTTGTTGGGGCAATTGGCTTAACAATTGTAAACCACTTAGAGAGTGCTGGGTTCACCATTAAGCCGTATAAAAATGTAAATGCTATTGTTATTGCTAATAATATTTTATTATATTTAAAAATGCAATTTTTCATAGCAATATAACATTGTAACAGCAAACATTTGCTTTAGGACAGTGTTGTTGGGTACAGCCATGAAATACTGTTTGGAGTTAATGGGAGGTACATTGATTTCTTTCAGACACTCCTGTCTTTTTTGCTGCCTGGCCATACTAGATTAAGAAATCAGATTATGGAAGCTCTAGATCTAGAGCTGATCAAGCAGGAGGCTGAGAATGGTGCACTTGACATTTCTAAACTGGTAGAATTCATCATTGGGATGATGGGAACGCTCTGCGCTCCAGCCAGAGATGAGGAAATTAAGAAACTGAAAGACATTCGTGAAATTGTTCCCTTGTTCAGGTACTGGTATGATTTCCTATAAAGGTGGACTTTCTCAGTTGAGGTTTGGTAGAATAGCTGAATATTTTTTGATAGATGTTTTATTCCATCCCCTCTAATATGTTAATAACATGAATTGGGGTGTGTGTGTGTGTGTGTGTATAGAGTATTGACAGAAATAGAAAATAATGAGAAAAGCTATGTTTTTGACCAAAGAAACATCTAGTGAAGCACTGTGATTATGATGTTTGTTTGTTTGTATAACCATCCGGCATTTATATATATACCTCCATATAATTTATGCTTATACCTCCATATAATTGTTTTTGACTGAAGTTTAATTCTTTTTTGTAGTGTCAGACTCCATTTATGTCTCAAGTGGAGGCTTCTGTGACTAAACTAAGGAATGATTCCACATAAAAAAACTAAATGACAGGGGAAAACATTTCAGCTTCACCTGCAGTTTTTTGCAAGAAAAGAGTATTTAAAAAAAAAAAAAAAGGAACATATACAATCTTGTAAATTCCCCCCACCCCACTATCTGAAGTGATACTGCTCCAATACGTATTTATCATAATGACTGAAAACTGATCCTTTGGGATTTCAAAAACTGTAACCTCCCAATCCTACAGGTCTTTTAGAAATGCACACATGTTTGAAATGTTGAATGTCTTTTTGTTTCTTACAGAGCAATTTTCTCTGTGTTGGACTTGATGAAAATGGACATGGCTAACTTTGCTGTCAGTAGCATTAGGCCTCATTTAATGCAGCAATCAGTTGAATATGAAAGGAAGAAGTTTCAAGAACTGTATGAAAAACAGCCAAGTATGAATTTTGTTTCCCTTTGCCAAATTATCTGCTTCTGTTGTTAAAATGCTCTTATTGAGCTAATCCAGTATAAATGTTAATCCCTATATATGAGAAATTTGATAGGATAATTCCATAGGAATAGAGGAAAATCACATGTATTTAGTGGACCTGCTTTGGATAAAGTGTGCTTGGGATTTTCTTATCAGTAAGGCTGTAGTCTTTAAATTGCTTGATTTTAGGTTAGTTTCCTAGTGATGTAAATACGATGTAAAAGTACAGCATTTCTTTGAGCTTCACAATTTTAGGGAAATGGGTAGTAATAATGAAATAGAAACAATATGAAAAATGTAATGTGCCCATTTATTTTTGTTGCAGTTACGTTAAAAGCAAATTAGTTAATCAACTAAAATGTGCAGGTAAATGAAATCTGAAACAAAAATAGGTTGTAGGAAGGGGATGTCAAGTTGCCTGAACCTTAAAATCATCTGTCAGTGACTCCTTTCAAGGATTTTTCTATCAGCCTGTGCCAATTAGGGATAGGATTGTTTTCCTGTGGCATCCCAGTAATGAAATTATTCTTGCAAGGTGGTATGCCAAGAGCAAGTGTTATTTTCTTTTTGGCTCAAAATGCGTGTGAGAGAAAGAGATCCTTTCTGTTACTCACCTTTTTGAGTACAGTGGTACCCCGGGATACGAATTGATCGCGTTACGAAATTTCCGGGATATGAAAAAAATATATAGGAAAAAACTGTTTCGTAACCCGAAAAAAATATCGGCGCGAAATTCAAATGCGAAGCGCGGCTAGCGGCTTTCCAGCCGCTAGCCACGCTTCGGAAAAGCCTTTTTCGGGTTGCGAAATGTATCGGGTTACGAACGCCGCGGCGGAACGAATTAATTTCGTAACCCGAGGCACCACTGTACTCTTTACTGACACCTTTTTTCCCGATCTTTTTTATATGCTTCATTTAATTTTTTTTGGTGTTTCTTGTATTGTTGTGAACCATTTAAAAATAATTTTGATAAAGGATATTGTAAAAATACTTTAAATAAACAGGAGGAATAATGGTTTCATGAAAAAATGCTCTGGTAAGTCTCCTTTGCCCTCCTCCTTTGAAGTAGATTTGCTGACTGGTCTCTGACTATAATGATACATACTGGATTTGATTTGATTTCACTCAAAAACAGATTCCTTAGATTTTGTCACTGTATGGCTGCAAGAAGCTGCAGATGACTTGAGATCCAAAGCTGCTCTTGCTGTGGATGACAGTGCTACATCTACCAGTGGAGCTGTTGTGTTGTGCCCTGTTGCTATACAGAACTGTGCATACCTTAAACTACTCAAGTGGAATCATCTACAGAAGCCATTTCCAGAGGTAAATCATTTGTTTCTTTGTAATTTGAGCAGGTTCTATAACAATATACGTTTGGACTCATAGGGTAAGTAAAACATACTTTGGATCATCTTTGCTCTTAATTACTTTCCTGGTCACCAGAAATTACATGAAATTTAATCTAGTTGAGTAAGCAGTTTGATGCAGGTGGTAGAACATTGAACATGGAGGAAGAATTTGGTCTAAATGTGTTGCTGGATAGATTCGGAGAGCACCAAGATTCCTCCATCAGCCCAGCGCATTTCATGGCATCTATGACAGATATGGGGGCTTAGTGGTTAAAATGCTGGTTCTGACAATTGTAAGTTCAGAAGGATGGCAGTTCAAGGCCCAAGTACCATGTGATAGGGTGAGCTCCCGTCACTAGTCCCAGCTTCTGTCAATCTAGCAGTTCAAAAGTATGCAAATGCAAGTAGATAAATAGGTACCACTTTGGTGGGAAGGTAACAGTATTGTGTGCAGTCATTCAGGTCATTCGGACAACACTGGCTCTTCAGCTTACTACTGGACATGAGCACCATCCCTTACAGTTAGTTACAACTAGATATTTTTGTCAAGGGAAATATTTACCTCTATGGCAGATACCACTGAAGTTGGTAGCAGAGCAAAGAAGCATATTTTTCCTTTGCTGCCAGGCTGCTATTTCTATCCAAAATAAGCAGCTGGCAGGAAGATCACATTAGTTCTCTTTGTGAGTGGAACTCAGAGTACTAGCCAGTTTGTTTCTGGGCACAATTCAAAGTGCTGGTTATGACCTGTAAACCCCCATATGGCTCAGTTCCAGGCTATCTGGCAGACCATATCTCCAGAGCTGGCCTAGGCTCTGAGATCATAAGCAGAGGCCATTCTCTCAGTCCCATTACTGTCACAAGCACAGTTGGTGGGGACACGAGAGAGGGCCTTCTCACTGGCTGCCCCCAGACTTTGGAACTCGCTTCTCAGTGAAGCCAAAATGGTCCCCTCCTTGTTGTCCTTCTGTTGGCAGGCTAAGGCATTTTTATTCAGATAGGCTTTTAAAACAGATTTTTTAAAAGAACAGGCTACAGGGTGCTTTATTGTTTTAACTGAATTGTTTTGAAAGCTTTTTATCTTTTTAATTTCATTTTACTTTTAAACTTGAGGTGGGAATTGGTTTAATACTGCAAATAATTTAATTCTATTTTAATGGTCACTTTATTGATGTTTTTACTTGTATTATTTTAAATTATTAACTGCTTTGAGTATCAGTTGTTTGGGGGAAAGTAGAATACAAATATGAGTAGGGGTAGAATTTTGTTGGAAGTAGAAAATAATGAGAAAAGTGATGATGATGATGATGATGATGATGAAAGCAAATGGAAATGGCCTCAGGTAGTCAGCAAGGTAGCAAGGAATCATTTCATTTCATTCTACCAGAGTAGGACCCAAGGCAACTCACAGAAATCTTTACCTTTATGGCAGATACCACTTAGCAGTTATAACCTAACATTACAGTTTCAAAAGCAGTTAAATTCATTGCATCTAAAACAATATAAATTTATTTTCAAAGCATACACAAGTTAAAAAATAAACAAAGCACACATTTCAATAAGAAGCCTTCCTGGAAGCAATTAAATATTAAAGCCTGCTTAAACAAAAAGTTCTTTGTCTGCCGAAGAAAGGAAAGCTGGGTGGGGGCCAGCCTGGCCTCCGACAAAAGGGAGTTCCAGAGGTTGGGAGCAGCCACTAAGAGGACTGTCTCTTGTGTCCTCACCAAGGAAGCCTGTAATGGTGGTGGGACTGAGAGCAAGACTTCACCTGTAGATCTTAAAACTCTGGCAGGTTTGTACAGGCAGATATGATATTTCAGATAGTTCAGACTTTAGTCGTGTAGGGCTTTACAGGCACTTTGAATTGTGTCCTGAAATAAACGGTTATCATATTGGACTGCTATTTGTGCAGGCAAAATTAGCAGAGTTTAAATTGGTAATTTGGATAACTTTGGAAATCTTGATCTATAAACACATTGTGATACAGTGTATCTTTCTCACCCCTTTCTATAATGAAAGGTTAATATTTTCTTTAGGAACATGGAATGGTCTTTTGCCACCCGACAGATGGGCAATATTTATTATGTAGGTCCAGTCTCTAGTTTATTAACTACAGAGATTCCTTAGTTTTTACAAAGTGCTCATTGGGAGGGTCCCTGTCTGAAATTTAAGAACAGATAGCACTTATACAGAATTCATTTGCTTTCTGTTTACATGTGCATTTGGGTTTTAATTTGTTTTTATTAGTTTTTTGTAAGAGTGCTTTTATTGATAATGTTTTTATAACTTTGAGATATTTTGGTCAAAGTTCGTAAATAAAATTGCGAAATTACAGAATCCATTGATTTCTACAATGTAAATAATTAGCTCTGTGCTTATTTATAGTATTTATATGGGAGTCAGGTTTGCTTTCTATAGAACTATGGCCTCCGGAAGTGATTTACAAATAAGAGTAACGGAAAATGGAAAAAAAGGGAGAGACTTGTAGGTAGCTGTTCCTTAGGCCCTGGAACTCCTTCCCAAGGGAGGCTTGATTGGCTCCCTCTCTCCTCTCTTTATGATATAAGGCAAAAACGTTCCTATTTAAATAGGCCTTCAGCCTTCAACTGGTTGAGGTAGAAGGATGTGCAGTGGGTGTGCTGCTTTAGCCATTTTGTTTTGACTTACATTTTTCCCATAGTGGGAGAAAGGTGGGCTATAAATCAAATAAATAAATAAATAAGACATAATGACTATATTTGCTCTGTTACAGATACAGTTGCTCAGTTTTAGCTAAAGTCAGCACTGAAGAAGCAGTACAATAATATCTTAAATCCACAAAACAGTGATACCTTTATGGGGACAACCAAAATTCATAAAATGCATGTTGTAAGCTCCACTGGCTTCTTCATCAGGCAAAGATGTTAAAAATCATACTGAAGAAGACACTCCAAGTTCACCAGGATCCCTGTACAGATCATGGAAGGAGCAAATAAGCAGGAATGGAGTTCCTCAGCTTCATAGCTACTAATTAAGCACATCAACCTTTCTGGATCTTAGCCTATGGACAGGATTATATATGTGTAGGCATTCAAATAACCTGGTTTCAAGCCATTTAGGGCTTTAAAATGTAAGACTGACATTTATACAAGCCATAGTAACCAGTGGAATTCCAGCTCATTACTTGTTTTTGGGTGGCTCACCATTTGTTTTGATTCCAAGAATACTGTGCTCCATGAAAAATGTCTTGATTTATATCCGAGGAACTGCAGCCTATATCAGTATCTTTCTAATACTATAAATTTAAAAATAAAAAAGTCAGAACATTTGGTTCACCTGTACATGTATTCTGTACCCAGTGACCCGAGTTCCTTGTAGATTTACAACTTCTGGATTGTTGCTAAGATGACATTGGGCCAATGTTGTTGTTTTATTGTCCTGTGAACTTGGCAGATTTCCACTGAATTAGAAATCAGATGGCTCTTTTTTGGTTCTTTACAGAAGAGAGCCAATGGTACACCCTTCAAAAATGTGACATGTATTGAGAAATACGTGTTTCAGCTTAGTATATGGTACATAACTGTATATTTTGGTTATCATTTTTTTTTCTTTTGAGATATAATTTTGTCTAACTCATTTGTTTCTCTTTCAATTCCTGTATTTTTAACATCTTTTAAGAATCTTCCTCTAATTTGATAGTATGTTAACCAACATACATGTATTCCTTCTCCCTGTAATTCCTTTTTGTTTTCATTCTTTCTTCTTCACTTTTTTAACTAAGATGTCATTATATGTAATCCATTTCCCTTTATATGTCTTTCCTGTTTTATAGAAGGCCTCTAAAACAGAGGTCCATCTCAGGATTTTATAGATATATAGATATATATATAATTTTTATTCCATATTTTAAATAAGGCTTTCCTTATTACATGTTTGTTGAAGGTTTGGCAATCTGTGTCCTAGTTGTAGCACAAATAAGCATGCCACCCTCTTTCCAAACCATCACTTTCTAGGGCAAGCAATCTTTTTTCTTTTAAATTTATCCAGTCTTTAATCCAGATAAATGCGCTAGCATTATAATAAATTTGCAAATTTGGTAGGCCCATTCCTCCTTTTTCTTTACAATCCTGAAGTGCTCTTGTTTTTATCCTTGGTTTTCTACCTTGCCATAGAAATTCTTTAATGTCTTTAGACCAGATTCTAAATGGTTCATTTGTTGTGATTATGGGGATAGTCTGGAATAAAAATAATATCTTTGGAAGGATATTCATTTTTATTGTGGCTATTCTTCCTATTAAAGATAATAATTCTTCCCTGGTGGAGATTCCATGCTAGCCAAGGGTGTTAATCACAACCTGCTATGAAGCAGATTGCCTTGGATGCTGCATGCCATCAAACAATAAACTGCCTAATTTATTTGCTAGTTCCACCTGGACTATGCCCATGTAATAAATTGCAGAATGAGAAGTCAACACTTACATAAATCCAAGTGATTTCATGAGGCTACTCTGTTTGGGTTTATCAACTGGATTTAGGCCATTGGAATCAATGTGATGCCCAGTATCTTTCTACAATCCCAATTTTACTAATGGTTTCTACATGAGGAACACAACAGATATTCTTAAGGACAGCCATCATGCAGTTAATGCATGTAATAAAGAAACTCCCCACCACTACTAATGAACACACAGCTTAAAATGGTGCCCAAAGCAGTTGATATATAGTGGGTGGCCATGGGCATTGATACATCTTTCTGTATATACTAAAAAGTTCTGGATCACAGTTCTGCAGTTTTATAGAGATGACATCACTGAGCCCCATGGGAAAGTGCTGCAGGTGAACAGTCGCCATGTAGAAGCATCCACAAGTTGGGTCAGTTTGAAACTGCATCCATAGTGCATTTGTTTTGTGTACACTATTCCATCATTTGTATAAAACCTGGTTCCAGTTGATTCTCAGAAAGGGGTTCACAACTTCATAATGCAGCTCGGTATAAAAATAATTAAACGTAAAACAGTGGAAAAGTAGAAATACAATTAGAAAGTGGTTTTCAGAATTAACCATTCTGTGACAATGTATAATAAAACCCATTGTACTATGTTGTATGATTTACTTCTTACAGTGTCTTGCCATTAATTCTGCAGTCTGAATTCACTGTCTTTTGTTTTGTTTTTTAATAGACTGTGCTAATGGACCAAAGCCGCTTCCAGGAAATGCAGTTGGAACTGGACCAGCTTATTTTAATTGGCGCTATCCTTTTGGTAACATTAAATGCTGCTGGCCCTGCTCTTTCAGGGTTGTCAGACTTCCCTGACAAGCTCAAAATGGTTATCCGGGTACTGTTGACAGGGCTACACCTTCCGTGAGTACTACCCAGCTTTTGGGCTCCATAATGACATAGAAGTGAGTGTTGCTAATTTCTGAGGTCTGTTTGTAAACAGCCCATGCATGATTTTCCTTCCCTCTGCAGTTGTAAAGTGCTTTGAAGTTGATAGGGAATACTACTGGCCATTGATACTTTTAATTTACTTTAAAATACAGTGGTACCTCGGGATACGAAATACCCAGGTTACGAAATTTCCGGGATACGAAAAAATCCCATTGGAAATAATTGTTCCGGGTTACGAATTTTTTTCGGGTTACGAAAAAATTTTTTGGTGCTTTTCGGCGCTTTTTCGCACGAAACGCGGCTTTTCCCCATTAGCGCCTATGGCAATTCGGCTTACGAAGGCTTTTCGGGTTACGAAAGCGGCCGCGGAACAAATTAATTTCGTAACCCGAGGGAGCAGTGTACTTTAAATATTTATAACTTGTACAGTACAGGCTCTCAAGGTGATATACATATAAAATCATTTTAAGCACTTTTTAAAACAGTTATAAACTTAAAATATATTCAAATGGAGTGAAACATATTAAACTATTTATAAGTTAAAACAGGTTAAAACCACTTTTAGTGTGCTTTGTTAAAAAAAAAGTTATGCCACACGAAGCATTAATTTAAAAAGCCCGTTTTGATATGGCACCAAAATAAAACATTAACTGGAGCTCCAGTGGGGAGGTCATTCTATAACTGGGATGCACAGCTTAGAAGACTTTCTCTCCAGTCCTCATGCAGTGTGATTGCTTCTGCTGGTGGAAGTTACCTATTGTATTATTCCCACCCTCCTCTCGTGTCCCACCCATGGGACACGAGAGGAGGGTCCCTCCAGCAGACCTCAGTTCTCGAGCAGGCATATATAGGAGAGGCACTCTTTCATGTAGAGAACCAGTGTAGTTAGTGTTTGAGTGTTGGACTACCATTCAGAAGACCAGGGTTGAATTCCCCACTCACTCATGGAAACCCTTTGGGGGACTTTGGGTTTGTTATGTACACTCAACCCTAGAGAATCCCGTTATAGGTTCTCCTTAGGGTCACCATAAATTGGAAACGACTTGAAGACCACAACAACAAAAACACATGTATTGGGATTCCCAAGCCAGATAGGGCTTTGATGTCACCCAAGTACCATGAATGGAGACTGGAAGCATATTCACAGCAGAGCAACGCTTGTGTTGTACAGTTTTCAGTCTGCAGTACTCTCATCAGCAGTCTAGCTGCTGTGTTTTGCATCTTCCAAGTCATCTTCAAGACTATGGCAGTGATGGGTGAACCTTTTACAGACCAAGTGCCCAAACTGCAACCCAGACCCCACTTATTTATTGCAAAGTGCCATGTCCATCATGGTTTCTAGTAAGAAATTCTGGCAAACTCTGTGCTAGGGCGACAAACATGTGTGCCCACAGAGAGGCTCGGAGTGTCACCTCTGGCACACGTGCCATAGGTTCCCATTACTGGCATAGAGCATTTAACATAGTCATTGAAAGATCCAGTAGCAGTCCCTCATGTTTCCCCCAGAGCAGGTGCTAATGAGCTATGGACATTTCAGTACCATCGCTCGTCAGAAACCCAGCTGAGATAGATGCAGATAATCTCTCTTCCAAAATGCACAAAGCTGCATAGTCACTATACCCAACCACCTGAAAGGGAACTGGGGCGGGTACAAACCGCCATTTAGTACGTATACAATACGTACTAGGGTTAGGAAGGGGCGGTGCTTCCGCACCCCCCTAACCCTAGTACGTATTGTTACGTACAGATGGCGCGGCCCCTTCTACCTGGGCGCCGCCATCTTTACGTACTGGACGCACCGCGTCCAGACGTGTCGCGGCGCCTTGACGTCGCGGTCCGCGGCAGGCGCCTCGCGACGTCATTGAGGCGCCACAAAAGAAGCTCCGAAATGGAGCTTCTTTTTGCTCCGCGCGGGAGTCGGTGCGCGTTTGGTGGCTCCCGCGCGGAGCAAATGGCGGCGGCGGCGGACCGCCGCAAAGCGGCGGTCTGTACCCCGCCTTAGTAAAAGGGCAGTTGTTCTCACAGACTTCTTGGTCCAGAGATGTCCTGCTCAGGAAAGATGAAAGATCACACTGCAGCCAGTCTTTATTAGCCATGGTGGGCAAGGGTGAAGTTTACATGTGATGAGGTGGATTAACTGAAGCATCTTATCCACATAGTAACTGAAACTGATACCCCCCCCCCCCCCCCGAAACCTGATTAGATGGCATGCTGTATACTTCTCCAGATTGTAACAACCGTGGCATCAAGTTCTGAATGAATATGAGCAACATTCTCCTTAAAGTTCCTGCCAGATTCTTTCACAGTAGGTGACCAAGGGTTCCATTCTCGGTCTTTCTGGGCCCAGTTCCAACAGGTTTCTCACCATTCAGAAAAACTCAGCTGGACAGCAAGTTGGGGATGCAACACAAGAAGTCTAATATGATTTTTAATTTTTTTGCTAGCTGCATAAGAGGCACAACAAAGTATCCTTGCTGATCTTTGACTGCACTTTGTTTCACTATAAATAATAATAAATAAAACTTTCATTTATACCCCGCTTTTTGTAATAAAACAATCAAAGCAGCTAACGTAGTTAAAAACATCCAACATACAATACTTGCCATTGCTTTCTTGCCACTTTGTAGTATGTTTCATTCCCTGTAGATTTTGTCTAAACCAAGGGTATTATGGGCTCCACAGTGTTGGAATGAGCTTGTTGAACATCTCTAATATGGAGGCAATCTGTATGTTCAGAATAAGCACATGGTGTAGCCCTTCTTGAATTATGTCACTTCAGAATACAACTCTAAGGGAATCTTTAATTGAATCCTCTCCAGTTAAAATACACTCACAGATGTTTTTTTCTGTAGTAGAAGCTAGTGTGTCTGTAAAAATAGATAAACTCCCAGATGTGGACCTTTGGTCCTTAAAATCAGGATTGGCTTTTGGGATTGTTTCACCTTTCTGTTTATTAAAAACTGTTTGTTTGTTTTTAAACAGTTTAAATCTGGTTTTAAAGCATGGTTTTATCTGTTGTGCATTTCCTTGGGAGCCTTGGCTGGTTAAGAGATGATTTAAAGAAAAATCCTTTTAGCAACAACAATTATTTAGGAAAGAGACTCCCTCTTTCCCCTCATGTCTTATGAGCAAAAATCCAATAGGACAAGATTCTGGTTTGAGTGCTAGCAGAGCATAAATCTTTGTCAGCATGCTCCCACTGGGCTTTTGGTGGTGCTGGAGTGTGCCCCCCTCCCTGCACCAAGTAGCCAGCTATCTATCATTCTTTCAGTAAAATTATGCCAGCATATGTCACCATTTTAAAACAATATTTGGCATGTAAGGACTCCTCCCCCTTCACTCTGCAAATCTGTGATGCTCACATGGCTTGTGATTTTGTCTTGATTGTCATACATAGTTAATTTTGACCCCTTTCAAACTGCATCCTGTCAGATACAGGGATTTATAGTTTAGTTAGAACACTGGTATAGAATTCTAAATACTTTGCAAATCTGCAAGCCTACAAACACCAGGATTCCACAGGATGCAGATATGGCAGTGGTGTCAAAGTGCTATAACTGTGGTGCATGAAAGGAGCCTAAGTAAATTCCAAGTTGTTTTATAGCTTTTAAAACACATGGATTTTTCAAAAACTATCTTTAAAGAATCAAATTCTTCTTTCTCTAGCTCCTTCAACTTGTATGAAGCTTTGGCTGTCATAAGTGAGAAGATTTGTGCTGAAGTTAATAGTACCCTTTCCCAACATGGATACACACCTTTTACACTGGAGAAAGAGACTGCACTTAAAGGACAGGTTCAGGCTCTGGCCAATCCTAATAACACCGTATGCAAACTAATAGGTATGTTTACTAGACCAAAATTTGTTTTGTATAAGGGTATCTTTTCTCCCGTTAGTTATCAGATGTAATCTGTAATCCAGAAATGTGAGAACACAGAAATATTTCAGTGTCTAACTTGGAGAAAAGAAATGCATTCAGTGTACAAATATGCTCTCTGGGGATGGGAAGTCACTTGCCTTTGAGAAATATAAAAAAGCTACTTCATCCAGATGGAGATAAGGTTAAATACCAGAGAGAGGATTTTCTCACAATTATTTGAAATGATGAGTGTAGAAGAGCAGGGAGTGTCAGGTTTTTAAAAACTTATGGATGGTAGTGTCTTTTGAGACAAGGAAGTAAATATGTTTGGAAACATTTGGAGTGAAGAGTAAAAGAACTTAGTATTTGCTTATGTCTGAGATAAGTTTTTTTGAAACAGAAATAAGTACCATAATTGTCCCATCTGATCCATATGCCTAGTTTCTCCTGTCAAGAGGAAGTTAGGATCTCTTAGTAATTCTTATTACTATTTTTTTACTTCCCTTCTTAAGATTCAAGGATCCAATCATTTTTGGAGAGTTATCTTGCTTCTGGCCATCAGCAATCCTTTCCTGCAGTTCCTGGTGGATTAGGCCCTGTTCAGAAAGAGCTGGAGGAAATTGCTGTCAAATACGTCCGCCTTGTCAACTACAACAAGATGGTCTTCAGTCCTTACTATGATGCAGTTCTCAACAAAATACTGCATAAAGAAGAATCACTTTAACTGTGCAAAAAAAAAAAAAACCCTGAAAAATATGGAACTGAATACTTTTGTACAATGAAGCAATAGGGCTTCAATCCAGAGTAGGGTAGTAGAAGGATACATACCCACTTCAATGCTTGTGTTTGTCAAAATTATCAGGGCTGCAAAGCCGAAAAAAACCCTTCGTTATCTCTGTTAGATCTTGTGCATCTCCACATTCAGACCTGTCCCCTGCTTTTCCCCTCCTGCCCACAGCACAGATTTGTGCTAAAGTTTAGAAAAGTCTGAGTGAAACATGAGATAGGACAGATAAATTTAGACACTTTGGGGGTAAGGAGCAGGTGAGAGTGACAGGAATTGTATTGACTTCCTCAACCCCCACCCAATGCTAAGAGGACTTTATTCAGGACCCCCTGACAATGTTAGGCTGCTGTTGGAATGGTGCTGATGGCATCACACAGCCATCCCTGTTTCTTCTGGTCACCTGAGTAGAGAGTGGTCGGGGAAGAGTTCCTCCCATCTGTCTCCTTGTGCAGTGGTCTGGTTTTTGTGCCACATTGGGTCCAATTGGGAAGAGATATCTGTGCTTGAAATTTTTACTGGATCAAGATGGTTTAACTTCTCTGTAGTAAAAAAAAAAAACCTTTGGAAAATAGCTTTGAAAAATCAAACATTTCAGTAATTTAATAGCAGTGACTGAATGCAAAATGGATACTCCAATGATGTACAAAAATACATGAAAATATTCTAGTTTCTTCTCTAACTCAAAGCAAGAGCTAGTGATGTGTTTCTCTTTGAAACATGGCCACCTGTAAAAGAATTATAGCTGGTGAAACCATTCTGTTAGCCTGTACTTTGATACGAAAGAGATTAGCAAACTTCTCTTTCTGTGCTAAGTTATATGGTTTGCACCTGTCTTAGCAACTGTAACGGTAACTTACATACTCAAAACCTGGATACTGGTAGATAACGCACTTTATGTGTAGCCTGCAAGCCAATGCTTTTAGTCTTTCTGCCAACCATGGCTTTTCCTATAGTCTTGTTTCTGTACCCTACAGATATTCTACCAAAAACATATATAAACTATATTTTTGTAGAGTGCTTTCTGGATTCTTGTCTACTTAAGTATTCACAAGGAAGACATTATGTAGATTTAAGGTGGAGTTGCTCTCAAAGTGTGAAAACTACAATCTCTTTTGATAAAGAGGTTTTTTTTTTTTTAATCTTTGCTAGTAGCATGCAGTGTTCATATAAACCAGGGGTAGGCAATCTTTTTGAGCCGGGGGCCGGGTTGCTGTCCCTGAGACAACTGGGGGGCCGAAGCCAAAAAATAAATAATTAAATAATTTTTTTTAAAAATTAAATATATAAATAAACCAGGACAAATGTAGGACAAAATTTTCAAATGGGAGACACTTTTTTAAAAAAAATGGAGGACACGCGAAAAAATTTGCTGATTTAAAAAAAATGTTATTATAAATGCATGTTTCTGAGGCTTCTATAGACAATTGCCCCCCAAAGGCCCCGGCGGCAGGACCGGGCTGGGGCTGGTCCCAAGGCCTCGCCGGGCCGCATCTGGCCCGCGGGCCGCAGGTTGCCTACCCCTGATATAAACAAGTAACATTTTATATACATTAATTACACGGAAGCTCCAGAAATGCCAGTGGGCACTTGCTTAAATTTCTCCCATTGAAACCAGTTGGATCAGGCCTGTTGGTCTAGAATTACCAAAATAAAATCTGTTTCTAGCTTGTATTAGCCAAAGGAATTGTTGGTTTGGGCCTAGCTCTCATATACACTTGAATATGTATATGAGAAAGTGCCATTGGGTAATTTGCAAGGCTGAACATGTGGAGTTGCATGCTCCATTGCATAGTTTGGATCACCTCTGTGGCTAGAGAGTGAAAGAGGAGAGTTGTATCCCCTGAGCGGTGAGATCTGACTTCAGATGCTCCCTCCCAATTCCCTTTTCACTGATGTCAGTAGAGGCAAAGGGGAAAGAATAGGAGCATTTCACATGGAAATTTCCCAGATGCTCCCTGAAAGAATGGAATGTACACCAGACCTAGAGCTGTTGTACAGAATTTTGTTCCCATGATTGGGAGGTAAATCATTAGCAAGAACACAGCCTGAAACAGGAAGGAAAGAAACAATGCCACTTTTTCTCTTCCACCTTGCTTGTGGAAGACCCAGCAGGATTATGGAAAAAGCAGCTTATCCCTCTCCTGCTGTACCAGTAAGTTGGAAAGAAAAGGTGAAGGGAAAAAATAGATGGAAATTGAATGTTCAGTTGACATTGTCTGAATTTTATGTATTTAGTTGAAACTATTTATAATGTAAAGCTGTTGATGTTTTTTCTTCAGTGTTTATGTTGCTGTTGTCTTTACCTTCTATGTACCATTAACGTGAGGCTGTAACTCATCTATAATCAATACACATTTTTTGTAGTAGTCCACATGTTGCAGTTGCAAATAATTAGTAATTACCTCCGAGAGGGTTTGCCATTATTATCCTGAGGCTGAGAGAGTGACTTGCCCAGTCACCAAGAGGGTTTACATGGCCAATCCGGAATTTGAACCCTGGCCTCCAGAGTCATAGTCCAATGCTCAAACATGTATTTCCTCATAAAATGCAGAGTTTAAAATGCTTTGTATGTATATATGTATGTATACTGAGCAAAGAACTACATATACCACAACATGTTCTGATCATCCCACCTCTTTCTCCAAGAGCTGCAGATCAGGACAGGCCATATTGGTACTGGAAAAGATGAAATTCCTCAGCAGCCCTCCACCAGGTAGTCATGCAATGGGAATAACTACCAGGTAACACTAGGTGGCTTACATCTAAGTAGCCATATACAATATTGTCTTAGCAGAGAAATTCAAAAAATGCAAAAGAAAAAGCTTGTCCAGCTCTTGTTTGTTACAGGGCTCACACTGTATACTTGGAGAATGAAATATTTTAGAATATGAAGACATTTCAAGGAGGAACAGTGCATATTCTTGTATCAGTGATGTGTACTCTTGATATTCTGATACTAATTCTGTGAAACAAATTATTAGTTATAAAATACAGAGCAGTCTTGACCCATGCTGAAGCCAATGGGCTGAACATAGCCCAGTGATGGTGAACCTTTTAGAGGCCGAGTGCCCAAACGGCAACCTAAACCCCACTTATTTACTGCAACGTGCCGTGTCCCTCTGGCTTTCTAGTAACAAACTCTGGCAAACTCTGTGCTGGGGCGACGGCACATGTGCCTACAGAGAGGGCTCTGAGTGCCACCTCTGGCACGAGTGCCATAGGTTCGCCATCACTGACATAGCCATTGCAGAGGTCCTTCACATGGCTGTGGAAAATTGTACAGGTGTACATATATATGTGTACATGGCAGGAATGTGCCCATCGGTGGTAGGTATGAATGGAGCACATACAAGGCAGCCTTGGATCTGTTGAATTCAATGCCTTTTGTTCCCGTAATATTCCTTTTCATTAAACCCCTTGATGTTTCCTCCTATGGTTTCAGGGCAAGATGAGCCCCCCCCAAATGTAACTGGACTCTCACCCCCAGCATTTCTTGGCCACTGACCATGCTACCTAAG
Source organism: Sceloporus undulatus (assembly GCF_019175285.1). Lineage (NCBI taxonomy): Eukaryota > Metazoa > Chordata > Lepidosauria > Squamata > Phrynosomatidae > Sceloporus > Sceloporus undulatus. The sequence goes on along the minus strand of NC_056522.1, from coordinate 284,101,634 downwards.
ACTGAGGGGAGCTGCAGTCCAGTATGTAGAGAGAAGCACTTCGCCCACCTCTGGTTTAAATAGGATGGCTGAGATTCTACATAACACTCATAAACCTACAATGGTTAAAAAAACCTGCATTCACCTTGTAGTCACTCCAACCCAGGCACACAACTCATGACAATTTGCAGGCAATGCACGGCTTTTTACCAAAAATGTGATTAAAAAATAACCCCTTCTCCCCCTGCCCCCACTGCCACATGTACCTGAAAAATCCAGATAATCCTATGGGGCCAATGTTCCAAAGTGGTATCAGAGTGGAGCTGAGGAGAGGAGTTTTTGGTGGGCGGAGCAGGCATGCATAATGGGGAAGAAAAAGTGGAGTTGGTTGTGTGGCTGAAAACACTGCAAAATATAGGATGCATGATGATTGTAGGTCTGCCCTTTTACAACAACGCGAGTTTGGCTGAGGGAAATGTGTGGCAGGTTATTCTGATTTTGCCATGAGTATAGTGTTAACGGTGTTGCTGCAGACTATGAGGTGGGATGAGTTTTCCCATCAGTGTAGACACACGGCTGACCTAAAGAATTAACTAAGGAACTGTCAAAACCTACTTCAAACTCCAGGGAGTGGAATGCCCTAGTGCCATGCAGTAATTCCATGATCATGAATACATAGCATAGCTGAATGTGGAGCAGTTATAAAGTGGAAGATACCAACCTGTGTGTCATGAAAATACCAGCCTGTGTATTGGAGGGGAAAGATACACCAGTAAAAGAACTGGACAAAAGCTGCAATGTTCCACTTTCTATCCTGGATGCTGTAATCTGGCAGGGCTCTGGATGTAGTGGCAGTTCCCCCATAGATAGATACCCTATCACAGCCATGAATACTTGGGATTATTTTATTAGTGGCTTTTGGTTGGAAATATCTGAAACGTCTACTGTGCAAGAAGTAAAACAGCATGAGGCATGATATTACAGAGCTCCTTTATTTGAAAGGAATGTGGGTCTTCCCCCATTTTAAACTACAAAACAGCTTCCATTCATTCTGCCATAAATAAAAACAAAGAATAAGGCAGGACAGACACTACGTGAGCAAACTGAGAACAACTGCTTGGGTTCCAGAAGTGTGAATTTAGAATATTTCAATTATAAGCTATCCAGTTTTTAAAATAAAACTGTCAGAACCCCGATGAGATATTTTTTGTGGCAGATGGGGATACATTTGAAGAGCAATGAAGTACAGTTCAGACATTTATCATGGTTTGTGTTCAAAAACCACAATTTTCTTCTAAGATTCATCTGCTTTTCTTCTTTTCTGATGAAGAACCAGCTGGTAAAAAAAGAGGCACCACAGTAACAAAATAACCTCAGTTGCAAGATGTATGTTATAAATTTCAATCCCTTTTAAACATTTCATTTGTTGAAGGAAAAAAAAATGTTACAAGTCCTTTGTTTTTTCACAGTTCTATTTGCAACATGTTTCATCGGATCCGTTTTTGTTGTCTTGCTCTGTAAATGTCATGAATAGGAGGAACCACTGATCCTTTTTCCTCTTCATCATCTGAATCTTCGTTTGGTCTTTTGACAGATTTATTTAAAAGAGCATTATTTTCCAAAGGTCCATTTCCTTCCATTGATAAGTCAGGCAAGCCTCCAGTTATGATCCTTACAGCTTCATCTACATCTTTGGAACAGAGAAGAAAATTATTGGCTTTATGAGTAGTAGCAAGAGCATGTACATTTCTATACTGCTTACCGATGAACTAAGTGGTTTACAAAGTGTAAGCTAATTGCCCCCAACAAGCTGGGTACTCATTTTAGTGACCTCAGAGGGATGCCAGGCTGAGTCAACCTAGAGCCAGAGGCGACCCAGAGTAAGATGTTTACTCAACAGTTATGAAAATATATCCATCATAACTCATAATTATGGTCCGAAAGAGTGACATAAATATGACACATATTCTTGTATATAGTTTGGGAAACGCCTATAATTTTGTATTAAAATTTCTATAGTACCTTTTGGTTCAGTAACTCTTGGGAATGCTAATACATTTTCAGCTTGCAAGAGATTAGGAATTGTCTGAAAATCATTTGAAAATTCATAAGTGATTTCAGAGAAAGTTATCAAAAAAGAATAAATCGTAACTCCCAAAAATATATTCAAACAATAAAGGAGCCCTGCATGTTTCAAAGATAGCTCTCGATCAAAGACAAACATTTGTATTTATTTATTCAATCAATATAATCATTTGGTGTTTGAACTAGATATCCTTTGACAAATCATTTAAATACTTGAAAGACTGGGACAATTCTCTACTAGAAATACTGAGGAAGTAATGCGGATTTTGCTTTTGATGAATAGCTAAGCTTCAAACATGAGGGGCATATTACAGTTTGAAAACACTGTTTTAAGAGTACTATTCTTTTATGACAGTGCTTCAAAACATTTGTAGAACCATAGTTTAAGGACCACTGGTGTATACCCTAAATCTAGGAGAGGAGATGATGTTAAGTAACTGTTTCATATTCAAGATCACTACTTAGTCACAATTTTGACACTACTGCCACAATCATAATTCTTTCCCCAACCTCCTTTACCAGGCATGGGCTGCATGGAAAGAAGGAGAGCCATTCTGCCAACAATCAAAAGCATAGGTGGATGATGTTTCCATAGGTTTTGGGGAGTCAGGCCAGGAGAAGTTACATAGGCGCGGAATGCTGTGCCACCAGCAATACTAGGGTTAGGGACTGCGTGCCAACTGCACAGTCCCTAACCCTAGCACGGCATGGCAGTGGCCTAATGGCGGTGCCCCATCCACACGGGCACTGCCATCTTGACATAAGCGACACGCAGTATATACATGTTGCTTTTCATCGCTTATGTCACAAGTGTGCCATTGGCGCACTCGTGATGTGCACCGGGCACCATAAAAAGAACGCATTTTTTCCGGGTTCTTTGTACTCCGGAGGGATGCCGCGCAGTTTGGCTGCTGTGGCATCCCTCTGGAGGGAATCAGGTTGGCACCTGTACTGGGCCTGGACTCCATGAACAAATAATGTAACGATCAACTGTTTTTCCTGATGCAAAGTGTGAACAACATGTTTCTGCTTGGGATTTTTCCTCCAGAAGTGTGGCTTTGTAATGTAAGAATTTGTTTAAAGTTTATAACCAAATTTTCTGTTTCATTCCAAAGATTCCTGTAAATTTCAAGCTTACAGGAGTTCCCCATTATTTCACTCAATGTCTGCTTTGACAGTGATTGATAAATAAATATGTATTAAGATTAATACTTAGTGGAGTTCTGCTTGACTGGAGAATAGGGCATAGCTCATTTCCTTGCCACCCTCCTTCAGAGAGGAGCCGCAATTTGGTTTTGGCATCTTCTGTGAAGGGAAGGAACCCTTCAGGTAACTAAGGCGCATTACAGACCGCCTGAAAGCGGTGGTCTGCCGCCACCTCCATTTCCGCCGCCAGGAAGCTGCAGCCTCCAAATGGGGAGGCTTCCCGGCAGCAGAAAAAGAAGCCGCAAAAAGCTTCTTTTTGCGCCGCGCTTGTGACGCACAAGTGCGCAAATGGCGTACTCATGACATCATAAGGCAAGGGTGACGTGCGGACGCTAAGCGTCCAGCATGTAAAAATGGTGGCGCCCATGTGTATAGGGCGCCGCCATTTTACGCCTTCGTCATGTGCTAGGAGTGAGGCCAGTATGGACGCTAGGTCCTCAGCCAATCCTAGCACGTGATGGGGGAGGCGCAAAGGTGGGTGCAGAACGGGCCAAAATAATCAAAATGAACCCATCTTATATATTACACTGCCATCAGCTCCATATATTGTTGATATAGCAATATGTTTAACACAAAAAATTCAGAATGACAGGAATACAGTGACATCCAGTGATATCACCATATATCTTTTAACACAAAAACAACTTACTGTCTGGAAGTTTACACCGCCTGACAATCTCCATAAGCTCATCTACTTGCACAAATGGGCCCTGCCAGAGAAAAAAGACTGTTTGAGCAAAAACAGCTACCATATAACCATTATAGACAGTTTTAAATTAATTTAATATTGATTTTATTATCTGTATCCCTCCAGGACCTTTTCATTTAGGGTTCTAGATATTTTAGTTAATATAATATAGCACAATGTAATACAATGAGACACTGTGCTAAGAGATTACAAAGCTTGTAAGACTATTTAAAATATCATTACCGACCTGAAAACACACAGGAGGTGGAAGAAGCTTCATTAGAACAACAGCAGCAGGTGGGACTGGAAACACACCACCAGGGACTGGGTGCAAACCTGGAGCTAGTAGGTAATAAAGAAATACGCAGGCTCAAGAGATCTTGTGTTTAAAAACAAGTAAGATTAGTACTTATGGAAATTAACTGTTTTTCAATCTGGGTGATTTATCTTCCCAAGAACCATGCAAGAATGAGCAAAAACAGTGGAGACAGGTTACTCTGGCTGAAAAGTTTATTGTATTTGATCCCAGTTTAGGAAATAGCATGAGCTGATATTTTCATCTAGGACCACAAACATTCAAAACCTAAATGTCTTTCAGAAGTCTGAGGGTAAGTTTCAGCTTACGTGCTAAATGTCTTGGTTGAAACGGAATCATCTGCTGGGTGTCTGGTTTTGGATACTCTGGCTTCCTGTCCACTTCATCTTTTAGCACAGGTACTATTGAAGGAGCTACAACAGGATCTGGAATTATGGCTGCTAGTTTCGCACGAGAAACATCCTAGAAAAGTATATAGCAAAAGAAGCATAAATTAGATGTTTAGTATTGCATCACAGTAACTAATTTCCCCCCTTTTTCCTCAAATACATGTTAAAAGTAGGAAGCATCACAGCCATGGAGCAATGTTTCCCAGCAACAAGTATAAAGGCTGGAACCAGAACAATCGTGTGCACAGACTAGGCTAGAAAAACATCCCTAAGAGTCTGCTAAAGCAGCTGTGCAAACTTTGCCAATTTCTGAGTGAGTGGGGAAGTGGTCTGCCTGCTCCTAATAATTTTAAATTCTATTAGCTGCTTTTTGAATGGAAGTCTATTCGTAGTGATTTATATTAAAAATTAGTATGATTAAAAGGCAAGTTCCTATTAAATTTAAAGTATGCTTATGGTACAAAAGACACAATTATTTTTACAGGTAACTACCTCCTTTGGATAGCAGAAGCCTCATTGGGTAAAACAGAAGGTTTGATATCAGTATTTTTTTGGCTCAAGATGATTCTTATAGGAGCCAATGTGAGTTTTGGAATTGACCTTTACATCTGAATTTAATTTATTGAACCTTTAATGTTCTGGTCTTTAACAAACACTTAGGGAGGGGGAACATACTTCTTTGCATGCAAAAGGACTCAAATTCAAATAGGGCTGGGAAAGACCCCACCTAAAATGCTACAGAGATACTGCAAACCAGTGAAAGTGGTGATGTCTCCTTTACTGGACATTTAAGCAGAAACTGAATTGCCATCCATCAGGACGGTTTAAGTAGAGTTTTTTAGATGAGATAGCCTCTCCCACTTGGTGTTGTGAACCACTGCTTACAAGCAGTTTATCATATGATTATCATGTCCAAAGGTGGAATGAATTCCATCATGGGAAAATGACAGGATATAAATAAAATAAAATAAAGTTTAGTTCCTATATAATGTCGAAAATACTCTGTTTTTTAAATAATAGTCGTAAATAAAGAGAAGGCTTTTGTTAGGGGTACCAAGCTTCAAATGTCATCTAAAAGCTTACATCTAGCAAACAAATCTGTCAGAAGATTAACTGCAAACATTGGTGCACCTGCACCTCCAGCTAAATAAAAACAACAACACATGGATAAGTAGTGGGGAAGGCATACAACTAGCAATGCTGTGGGTCTGCACACTTTTTCAGCATGTATGTATATACTGGTCTGAAAAGTCTTTTTCTCCTTACCTTGTAACCAAGGGCTTTAAGTTCACTGGCAGAACAAGGGTACAGATCCATGAACTTATATCGGTCTACCAGCAAAGCTGTTTCTTTGCCCTCATATTCTTCCTTGAAAGCCGTAAATCTCCGTTTTTCCACTTTTAATATGCTAGCCAGGTCACCAATGTTGCTTTCAAAAGCTAAAAACCGGGCCCATATCTCTCTGTGAAGGAAGCAGAGAAAAGCAGAATAAATGCAAAGCATTCAAAAATTAAAGCCTACTTAGTGGTGGAACACACCGCCACAAAAGGGTGGATTGGGACTGGGCCACTGCTGCTCGGCCTGGCGCCACAGCAACCATATGCTGTGGCCCCAATCCACCCTGGAGCCGGCCCAACCCAAATAGAAGCAGAAAAGATCGGCTCCTATTCGGGCTGGTAAAAAGCTGCCTGGCCACAACTCCAGGGTGACTTCAATCTGCTCTGGCGGTGTGTAAATGCCACACCCCTGGAGCTTCTTGAAGCCGCCCATGTCTGGTTGACCAGGGCAGCATCTGGACGTATTAGAGGTGTGCAGGGTCTAAACTTTACAGGCCAATCTGTTCTGGCCCCAAAATACAAGGATTGTGGAAGCATACTTCTCTCACACTTGACATACAATGCCAAAAGCAGTGCAATCATCCACATCGATTGGCAGGCTTCAAAGACCCAATCCATGGAAATGTTTGCCAGCTGCTTGCTGTGCCTAAGAAATTCCTCTACTGTTTCCAGTGCCTTGCTACTCAGTGCCAATTCTATGCAGGCATGAAACTACTCCAGGAGACATAGGAGAGAACTATAGGGATTGCCAATTGTGGCAAATCACATCTCTGTCCTACAACCAGAAGCCCCAGCAGACTCATGGATCAATCACCATTTGCTTCCCTCAGCTGTTTCTTGCTGCCAGATGCTTTGATCCAGAAGGCCCTGATGATTATGGCAAAAGGTCGCAGAGGCCAGTCACTTCCTGCCCTAGCAAAGAATGCTCTCTGGTGAAACAGGCAGGATAGAGAGGGGCCTTCAAAGCAGAATAGAGAGAGACACTATATTGTATTTGCAAGCTGTGGTTACTCAAGACAATTTCTCACCAACACTGGCAAAAAACCCATTATTAACAGTTCCATACATTTCTAGCCAAAATTTATTTAAATCCATAGTTCATCCACTCCTAGAACAGGCTTCAGGCCAGCACAGAACTCAACTGAAGGTTGTGGAAGTCACTGACCCCTTGGAAACAACAGTAGGGAGGAAGGTATGTGTCTACATAAGGATAAAAGCAATGAAGGTATAAAACACACTGTAGAAATAATCCAGTTTGAGACAGCTTTAACTGCCCTGGCTCAATGCTAGGGAATCCTGGAAATTGTAGTTTATTGTGGCACCAGAGTTCTCTGACAGAGAAGGCAAAATATCTTACAAAACTACAGTTCCCAGAATTCCCTAGCATTGAGCCAGGGCAGTTGATGTGTTCTCAAACTTGATTTTTGCAGTGTCGTTTCGACCTAAGACTCTAGATCTAGAGTAGAGCCAATGTACTCACTAACCACTGAGTGCATATACTATTTATTCTCACAGTGGAGAAGTGAGCAGTGTCATCAAAGCACATTTAGGCATGTACAGCATGAATACCATAGAAAATCTAGTTTATAGCCCTTTTACAACAGCTGGCTCCTGATTTAAGACGACAATGAAAGTGCTCTCTCTAAACAATCCCTTTAATCTGTGATGTTATCTATGTTATACAAAGAACTACCAACATAGCAAAAATGAGAATTTGCAAAGGACCTTTGGCTATACTTACCCAGATTTCTCAGGTGGGAGACTGCCCGAGGTTAGTACACGTTCAAACAAGACTCTTGTATTATTATCCTCTGTTTAAAAAATGTTAAAAATGGAAGATGAAAATAAGCTTCAAACATTTTAATGGAAATTACAGGTTAAAATAAAACATTATTTCTAAATAATTTTGATTTAACTGAAAGGTGAAAAATCCTGCATACAATCTATAATTTTCTGTGGATAAAATAATACACTTGAGCTTGTTTATCCCATTTTATCTGAAGGCTTGTCCCAACATACTAAGGGAGGCTTTGGAAGTACACATACATGTCTCAATCCATACTAAATTATAATAATTCAAGAGCTAAAATAAGAATTAGAAATTTCATTTAAAAATTGCCAATAGCAGCATTTAAATATGAAACTGGAAGCGGTTACTTCTTATTTGACCTTTGTCTTTAGACACAGGGAGGACAGAGAAACAAAGAAAGGAGAGGAGATTCAACGTCATCCTCAGAGACCAAATGACATAAATGACATGGTCAGACCCCATGATGTAATCCAGTTTGTAGGGAAATTGCCCCCATCCACATTTTTAGTTTCTAACTCTGCTTTGGTGAATTGACTATCCTTTTAAAATCCTCATTCAGGTTAGACTCAATCTATAGAACAATTATGAATTTTTATTTCCCTCAGATATTAGTTTTATTATGTTTGAAATATTGATATTAACACTGCTTTTCACTAGGGGATGGTTCCTTCTTTTAAATAAGAGTTAAGATACACTACGTACATTGACCCGTGGATATGTTGACTCAGGTTTTTTGGGTCAATTTTCTGACCTAAATTTCTAGACTTACACATGAATATATACAGTAATCCAACTTTTATAAAATGATTTAACAGATATACTGCCTTGTATGAAAGTATCAAAATGTTCACTGGCAGAGGCTTGTCATGTGGCAATCCTCCAAGCTCTATCACATTCCATTACAGAGTAACTTTGCCAATTACCTGTGGATTGTAGTGGTGTGGAAGGTTGAAAGATAGCCTCAGGACCTGGTGGCGGGGATGGGGGGGAGGGGAGAAGAGGACTGCCTATCTCTGGATACAACCAGATCCCTGCCCCAATAATCCTTAGAACAAGACTGCCATCTCCACATAGAACTGAAAAAGCACTATCTGAAATCTTCAAGCCCTGCTGCCAATCAGTGTAAAATAACACTAAACTAAATGGACCACCGTTTTAACTCTGTATATGCCAGCTTTCTTACACTGAACAGTTAGGTCATTAGTATAGTCCTGGTATTATCAAAGAAGGAACTGAGAAACAGATGAATGAATGAATCCAGTTTTTCAATGAATAAACCCTACTAATCCTGTCAGCAATCACATTATACCATTTCTTTACATGTAACTGTGCACTGCAGGAAGGATCAATACCCACATTCATCTACATATTTAAGTCACTCCTCCGCCCCCCAGCACTACTGGCACAAGACCTGCTGAAACAAGCTTTTTCGGAAATACTGTTTAGTAAAATCTAGTTGGTCTACTGAAGAGGTAACAAGGCAGGATGCATACAGAAGGCCTTTCCCTTATGCAGGGAATCCATTCCGGACCCCCCTGCATAAGGAAAATCCTGCATATGCTGGAGCCCCGTTAAGAATGGCTTTTCCAGCGCGGCTTTTTCCTGTGTGGTTTTCAGTGTATGCTGAAAGCCGCGTATATCGCGCTCACCTGTATATAATTAATTAATTAATTAACTAACTAACTTTTAATTTGTTTTATTTATATACCGCTATTCCAAAGATCATAGCGGTGAACACCAAGTAAGCTAATTAGCAAGTAAGCTAATTTGCCCCCAACAGTCTGGGTACTCATTTTAGCGACCTCGGAAGGATGCAAGCCTGAGTTGAGCTTGGGCCCTTTTGCTGGTCTTGAACTCGCAACCTTGTGGTTTTGAGTGAATGGCTGCAGTACAGGCATTTAACCACTGCGCCACCAGGGCAGTTATCAGTACCATTTGAAATCTGCCTTTTTATGGATAACTCCAAATCAATTGCTCCTTTAAAAAATGCAAAAAATGCATAGAATTTTCAAGAAATTGAATCCACTCCAAACTCAAAAGTCATGAATTCTCTTTTCCTAGAGCTTACCATTTAGATGAGAAAGATAATCAATATATGCCAAGACATATTCTGGAATGTCACCATATTTCTTTAGCCCCAGCTCAAAGATCTTAAAGGCTACCGACTTGTCCTGCAAATTAAAAAACATGTTAATGGGGGATGGGGAAGAAACCATCTTTAAGGAGCTGAAGCAAATGTTTCACTTCTTACCTTACTGCAATAATACTCCATCAGAGCAGCTGTAACATAGACATGGTGGCGTGTCCGGACATCCTCTCGTGCCTTCTTAAATATCATTCTGCCTGATTTTATGCCTTCTGCTCGCCTTGCGAACTTCATGTACTGAATGTATACCTGAAGAAATAGGACCATCTTTGAGCTGTAGCTAAATATTCAGAAACCATTAAAGATAGTGTCATTTCATATCTAAATCTCCCTCCTTTTCCAAATGTGCTCACAGTCAAAGGAATAGCAAAGCTTCCATGCATTCTAGCTGTTAAATACTCTCCAATAACACACTACTTCAGCTCTCCGAGTTTATCGCACAGCTTACTTTGCCCTTTGAGTTGTTGTGAAAACCAAATGACACAGCAAAGATTATTATAAAACATTCACTTATAGAAACCTCTAGAAAATGTGTTTCACAAGCAGCTGAGCACAGAACAAGTAAATTAAAGGCAATTCATTTCCTCCTGTGTTTCTGCAGCCTCTGCCCAGCAATACATATCACACTTTGGGCTGCACATACATAACCCTGATGGATGATGAACTATGGCAACGAGCTGTTTGGATGAGAGGCAGACTAAATCCAGCCTCCCTCCCACTCCCAAATAGCTGACTGTTAGTACTGCTGATTTTCTGAGAATACATATGAGCAGCCCTAACAACTGGGGTGGGGGAGAGTGATAGGCATATAGCATCTATTTAGGCACATAGGGACCTGAACAGACAGGGCAAAGTAAAGCTGCTTCAAATCACTTTGGAGGTATGCTGTTTAAAGGACACATGCATCTGTGTGGCTTTAGCAAGGCTTCCAGCCAGAGCTTGTTGTATGTGTGTATCGCCTCTGTCAGATGGGGTTGTCCAAGTCCTTTTAGAATACTCTTCACTACCCAAATCCCGTGGTATTCACTGGCTAGCAGCCTGTTAGTGACACTTCCAGGTGGAAGTCCATCTTACACCTGTATGACTTTTTTTTTTTTTTGCTATTGCAGAGCTTGGTAGTATTCCACCCTCTGCAATAACTAAAGCACATCCTTGTCGGACTTGTCCTAATGCTGCGGTACGACTGGTTGGTGATGTGATAGCCCTGTTTATATATCTGACAGAATGTCATATTGAGGATGGAGCAGACTAGGACGCTGTATGAAAAGAGATTCCACTTCAACATTAGGAGGAACGTCCTGACAGTAAGAACCGTTTGACAGTGGAACACACTCCCTTGGAGTGTGGCAAAGTCCCCTTCTTTTGAGGTTTTTAAACAGAGGCTGGATGGCCACCTGTTGCAGGTGCTTTAACTGCACGTTCCTGCATGGCAGGGGGTTGGACTGGATGGCCCTTGTGGTCTCTTCCAACATCATGATTCTATGATTCTAGCCTCGTGGCCATTCCACTGTCACTGGAGAGTAGAGAGGCCTGGAGTCTCCATAGCCAGGTCCAGACTGACAACTTCATCTGCTAAGACCTCAGCTAATGTCCTTTGCCTCTGTCTATCCCCATAGGTAGATGTTTCTCTCATTCCACCCACCACTACCCACCAGCAATGGCATGGCCATTGTACATCCGTACTGGTAATAATGCACAGATATTATTGTCATCAATAGTTCCACTTTTTTTGTTCTTCATTAAACAAGAAAGCTAAAACCTGTTACCTATTTTTCACCTATGATTTCATATATCACACATGTGGCAAAAAGGTTCTTCTGTGAAGCAAAATACCATGGATAATGTGCAAACAGAAGTATAGCATGATAAACTTAACATTTGGAATGAAAATTATGAGTAAAAAATAAAGGTAACCATAATTTATAATGTACCTTTGAGATACCTACCTATATATTTTCTGCTGGAGAACTGTCAAGAGAGAATCAATGCAGAAAATTCTACATTTTATTATTTAATCAATGAGTGAAATGCTGAAAACTAAACATACCAAAGTGGGATCAATATCTTCAATAGCCAGGAGCCGGTTATATATGCTGTGCACCTTCTCATATTTCATTCGGCTCTGCACAAATAGGAAAAAAAAATAAAACCAGTTTTCTCAAGCTTATGCTCAAAATGATACCAGTACTGCTCATCTGATTATGTGAAAATTAGGATCTGCAGCCAAGAATATTTACAGATAACAAAAAAGTTTTAAAAAGTTGTTTGAATGAACAGTAAATCTAAGGACTCACCTCCTCATAATCGGCATATGCAAAATAAAGAAGCATGTTCTTTTTTAGTAGAGTGCTGATGGCTCTTTCATAGATATTTGCAGCTTCATCACTGAACAGTTTAGCATTATTCATGTCCTGGAACCAGAAAAAAAACTAATGAGAAGGTATGGGTTAAGGCTATTGGGGGGAAAACAGATATAAAAGAAACAAACTGAGGTGCACATGTTAACAACCAAATAGCTGGAAGACTTCCATCAGGATCTTATTAGAACTGAATATTGGTACTTTCAACAGCAGAGGGAGAGCATCCTACACTGGAGACCCTTCTCTACTGTTGAAAAAGCATGACATCTCCGCACATACCAGCTTTTATTTCCTTAGAAATTTTCTTTTGTATTTAAAATACCACATACTTAAAAAAAAAATCCCTGAATGACATATTTTTGTATGAAATCCCAGTAACAATTTTACTATTAAAAACCAATGTATATAATAAACATGTTTTCATTTCACCCCTTCTCTTACCCCTTTCTCAGCTAGTAGCTTGCTGGATTGCTCAAGATATTGTGCAGCTTCATACCAGATATCAGGATGATGGCCCAGCACCAGCAGACACTGCTCATATGCAAACATTACTAGAAGACAATGATATAATAAATATATCTAGCAGGTGGCACTGAGAAAATACTTGTTTTAATTAATGATTCTGACATTTAACTACATATTTAGCCTCTTCAAGGTTCAGCTTATAAAATATATGCATGATTCCCCTCAGTTCTCAGCTTTGTTGAGCACATCTGCAAAAGGGGGAAATCTAGTACTGGCCATCCCACAATTTAATTATAAATTTATTTGTTTTCTATTCAATTTTCCCCCTGAATGGGACTCAAAGCATCTTACTGTATAAAATAAAACAGAACATCAAGAACAACCTGGAGTACTACATTTTAAAAAAGCATTAAAATTTACTAGTGGTTTCAGAACCATTAATCGAATTCTGTCCTTGAAACTTTTGGTGGTCGATGCAGCGCAATACTGCATTCTGTTCCCAGAGTAAACTTTAATTCTACTTGCATTTTTTGGGCATTCTTCTTACTCTGCTCTGGGTTTTGAACTGTCTTTGCAACCTGAGCAATCCTAACATTACTACTTCAAGGGGCATTACTAGAGTCTCCTTGCAGATTACATATTATGAAAAATGAAGAATATCAGTGTATTTCTAAGACTACACAGGCAAGAGGAAAAGAATAAACCCTTATTCTGCCCTTGCTTATTATGTTTAAGAAAAGTATTAAGTTGGAGAAAGTTTCTTTCAATGCTACCATTGGTGGATAAAAAGAGTAAGTGTTACACTAGTATATTTCATTCCTGAGAAAAAAACGAAGTGGAATTAAACCTAATGCAGTGAAGGAGACCTAAACACGCAGGCCATTCCTCTAGATCTGCACAGTGAGTAGATATCAGAAGAAGACACCCACAGCACCTAATTGCCAATTATGGAGTTATGCCTCCAGCCTCCCCTTTTACAACCAGATCGAGGCCACGGCAACCGCACACTGCGGCCCTGATCTGGCCTTTCCAGGGCATGAAAAGGAGCCTCAAAAAGCGGTTCCTTTTAGCACCCTGGAAAGGGCGCAACAGCTGCAGCTCCGTGGCTTTATGACACTTTTTTCGAGTTGCGTCATGCGGACCCAGTGACAGAGGAGCGCTGTACCATCACATGCTGTGTGGCATCATGCTGCCCTGGGGCGGAGCCAAGGCGTGTGTCATATGGATGGTATGTCCTGACTTCTCCCCCAACCCAGCCTTTAAGGCCAGTCTGCACAGGGCCTTTTATCTTTTTAACATTATTCCTGAAGTCAACTGCAAAAATATGCCATTACCTCTTTTTGTTATCAGGGTTTGGTCTTCAGTACGTAGAGGATTGCTCTTTTCCCACTGTATATATTTCTTCCACATGTCTACCTGCTGAGCCTCTTGAGGGGTGTTTTGTGGTGGGACAGAGGGAGCATTGCGATCTAGACCTTTCATCACAGTCTCGTATTCCTTAAGAGGGAAAAAAAACACAGCTAAAAATAGGAATTGTATGCAGGATGAAGCATTCACTTTAATGGGATTTTAAGCAATATTTTATAGTACACTTTTAACAACTCCACTTCATTAATCATTTGTTGCCAGTTAAATATTAATGCTGCATTTAATTAGAGGAAACAGTTAAGGAAAACAAATTAGAGTTTGCACCTTTGCCACACGTCTTGCATTCATATAATCTCTACTGCGATCTTCAATCATTTTCTTAGCTAAATGGATATTGATTCCCTGGGAAAAGAAAATAAACATTTAAGCTCTGAAATCCTATGTACTTGGGAGTAATGAACTCAGTGAGACTTACATATGAGTAAATATGCACAGGACTGTTATTCCCTCCTTCTCTCCAAATATAAGAGACTTCTTTTATTTAATAATGTCTCATTTAGGAATAAAAGCTCTCTAATCACCTTTGTGCCCCAAAGCCTCACTTTAGAGGTGAACAGCAGATTAAGGCAAAGTAAAAACTACCTCATTTTTCTGTAGAGACAAAAATAGAACTGGACACCAGTTAAATTAAGTATGGCTTTTCTTGCAGTTTACCATACTGCAATTTCCTCAAAGTCTATCTCTTCCTGTCCAGAGTGGGAAAGCACCCATCATTTGGATTACTGCCCTGCATAGAGGGAGAGGAGCTGTTTTACTAGCAGTCCATCCTCTGTTCTGACACACAGTGGCAGGGAAGGATTCAATCAGACCCTAAGCTTCCAGCCAGTGTAAGGAATCTCTTTGCTCCTCCAATGGGAGACAGCTTTTCTCACTATGCAAGAAATATCATCAAATGAAGAATGGCAGGCTGGCCAGCAAGTATTGGAGTAATCATTTGAGTACTGGACTAGAACTTGGAGCTTCCAGGTTCTTGTTTCTACTGAGCCTGGGTGATTTGGGGCCAGCCACTCCCCTATAGTCTGTCTTTCCCGAGATAAAGTGGGGAGGACAACCATGTAATCCCCCCTCCCCGCCCCCCCCAATTCCAAGCAATTCTGTTTTCAATTGTAGGAGAAAAGCAGGCTTGCAGAGAATGTATTCACCAGGTCACAGAAGAGAGGCCTCACTATTACAAATGCAGGAAAAGAGTTGTATCACACAACAATCTGTCACCTAAATCAAGCTGGAATGCCAGGCATCCTTTTAGTTACCTCTTCATACTTGTTATAATCTCGCCAGAGTTGCTCAATATTAATCATTGGGTTCACGCAGCCCCGCTGATAAACCCTACGAACGGCAGTTATCCTCTGGTTTTCTGCATAGGATCCTACTGCTTCACTAAATAGTGAGGTGAGACAGTAACATGTCAGCAATTACAAACTGCAACCTATATACATACCAACACTGCATTAATTAACAGAGAGAAAAAACAAAGTGTACTTACACGCCTTTCAAAAAATTGATGTAATCTA
The DNA here is from genome assembly GCF_019175285.1 of Sceloporus undulatus. Taxonomy (NCBI): domain Eukaryota; kingdom Metazoa; phylum Chordata; class Lepidosauria; order Squamata; family Phrynosomatidae; genus Sceloporus; species Sceloporus undulatus. Next base: position 284,085,914 of record NC_056522.1, on the reverse strand, counting down.
CCCAGATCTATATAAAAATATACAGAATGAGAAAAATAAAAGTTTAGTTTGTCAGCAAGGCCTTGAGTGCTCTTTTCTCACAGAAAAGCAGAGCACAAGTTTAAAAAACAAGTACATAAGCACCATAAACATCTATATGAATTTTGGGGAAATATACCTGGTAAGACATTATTTCCATGCCGATTTTATCCAGAGCAAAGTCATATGCTTGGGCCATTTTTTCTCTAAAGAAAAAATACATGTGCTATTAAAACCACGTGTTAACTTACAGTACTATTAAATTTTAATAGTCACTCTTCTAAACAGCAAACTAGTAATATGCTAGTGAAGACATTAATATTTTTAAAAGTAAACCTCATATTTTGGTGCTGATGATCATGGCCAAGATCGGTGCTTCTTTGTGGTATCTGTGACTCACACAAATGGGTTATCCTGCACCTGTGCAGTGCCTCTTTCAGTGTGTTCTAAAGTGTTTTGGAGGTAGCCCCACACACCTCTGCTACCCCTATATAAGGGGCTCATGGCAAAACCTGCCAGTTCTTTTTTTGTCCTCAGCTGCAGCTGCCTCATCAGAAATGGAGGATGTCTTCTGAAGTTCGATCATCAGCATGGACTTCTAGCCATGCTGGCTCTCAGGGCTTCCTCAGTACTGCTGACTTCTTGCAAGAAGTGTGTTGAATGTGGTGCTAGGATTCTGGGCTGAGATGGGGATTTGAGATGCCTTCAGTGTTTGGGCAAGTCCCATATCATTGCCTCAAGTGTGCACTGTGCAGGCATACACAGTGTGGGCCAGATGCAACAGACAGCTTTAAAGCTTTCTGTATGAATATGCTTTGAAACCACAAGAGTCTGTAAACTGTCAGAAGGCTTTGACTTCATTTGAAGTACATTGTATCATACTAACTACTCCCAGGAAATGCTACATTTCATTTTAAAGTCAGGGTTTTAGAAGATATGTGGCTTGAGCTGTTCAGAAAACTGTATGTTTGTGTTAATATTTAGAAATTAAAAACATGTTTATTCATATTATGGCACTATTTATTTATTTATATTTATCCCGCCTTTCTTCCAAAGTGAGACCCAAGGTGGCTAACATACATAAAACACAACAGTTAAAACTGTACAATTAAAATTGTAAAAATATAAAAATTACAAATATAAAATTTAAAACATACAAAATTAAAATTAACCATCCAAGACCATCCCTCTCATCCTCCAACAAAACCAAGCCTGCCAGATCTCAAAAGACTATGGTGGCCTTATTCAAAGTTCATGCTAATGACACAGGATTTTACATAACTGTGTGTTATTTGTGTGATTTCATTGTCACAACTTCTACTGTTATTGCTGAGCATGGGATGAAGTCAAATATATATTTTTAAATGAATGAAAGGAAAAATAGTGGCACTACGTTTTCTGCAAGTCACTTTTACTACAATATCAAGTTGCTTTTCTAATTGTCAAGAACTTTAAAACGTAGTTTAGATGTGTGCTATATGTTTCTAAAGAGAGAGAAGCTAGATTACCAGCCTGTAAAAAGGCAGTTTTTCCAGGGCATCTATGAGTTCCACGACCATGCAAGGAGGTCAAGCTATTCTTCTCATCGCCTCCCTCAAATCTGATTTCTCTGCACTATGAAATATGGAAGCATAAGAAGCCTCACAAATAGCTTTTGGGGATTGCACCTTCACTGGACTAGTAAATCCACAAACAGGAATTGATTCTTCTAGTACTTTGCGATGATTGCAACTTCAATTAGTCCAGAACATGGCAGCCAGGCTGATTACTGGTAAAACCAGAAGCAATGGGATAACATCTATTCTGAGATCGCTCCACTGGCCTACTAGTTTCCGGTGCAGTACAAGGTGTTGGTTATTACCTTTAAAGCCCTAAATGGCTTGAGTCCAACCTATCTGCAGGACTGCCTCCTTCCATACAATCCACCCCGCACAATTAAGTTCTCTGGAAGGAACTAGGCTAACCGCAACCACTCAGAGGACCTTCTCATCAACCGCTCCTAGATTATGGAATGGCCTGCCAGAAGAGATCTGTCACATGACCAGTCTAGACAGCTTTAAAAAAGCTGTTAAGACAGATCTCTTTTGGCAGGCCTTTCCTGAATAGAAAACCCAGACACCAATTTGAACCCTCTTATGTCTCTGAATTCGCTACAGTTTATTGCCTGATTGCTGATATTGATGTTGTTTGATATTGTTTTAATGTAGGATTTAAATTGTTAAGGTTTAATTGATGATTTAAAGGGAGGGTGGGATAGGGAATTTGGGATTGTATGTAAGTTTTAACTTGTAAGCTATCTCGCTTGTCATTGACAGAGAGGCGGGATATAAATAAAAAATTTATTATTTTACTATTATTTATTATGATTGTTTTGAAAGTGCCATTTACTCACTTCCCTCACCAAATATGTATTATAATCAACAGCTTGAAGAAATCAAGAGGCAGATTTCACAAAGGAAAAGGCCCCTACAAGTGAATGAAAATCAATCACCTCAAGAACTTTTTATGCCTGAAGCAGAGCGCTAATTGTTCTGCCCCTGCTAGTAGGTAAATATGTTGATATTTACAACACACAAGCCACTAAGTCATACTGTGCCATAGACAGTCCTGACACAAGCCATAATTAGCTACACAGACAGGCACAGACCATCAGGTACTCCACTTGGTAGCTGTGCTGCTGCACCTACCACAGTTGTATGCTCCCAACGGCACATGCCGTTGGTGTTCCAGCCCACAACTAGTGTCAGAATGCTGAATTCCTTGCTCTTGGTTCCTCAAAATAAAGCATTATGGGTGAAGTGACCACAGAGAGGCAGTTCTGCTGCTGCTTTTCCAAGACTGTTGAATTTTATTAACACCAAACAGATGGTTTTATGATACTTCATGCTGAGAAAACATCACTTCCAATTGAACAATGAACTGGCCCTGAATATACTAAGGTTTTTTTGGATGCTTCACTTCTGCGATGGTATCACAAAGGAATGTGAAAGGGGTGTTGGTCTAGAAAAGGATAAAGAGGAAGAGAAGGAGGCAAGTCTACACAGGATCTTGCTATACATTTCAGAGCCTACTCTCTTCTGTCCAACTTCTTCTGGTGCAACTTGAAGCACATAATTTCACTAGACTATATGAGAGGAATGGGCCTGATAGAAATTACCTAATTCTGTCTTTTCCCTAGAGACTAGAAAAACTGAAGAACAAATAATGACTTACTTATAACTAGGTAGCTTTCCTTTGGTTTCTCGCACATATGAAAGGTAGCATTTCCATAGGTCAATGTGTAAAACTTTCATAAGGCACCTCTGAAACAACTGTTTTCATTAGTGGGAGAGAAAAGAAAGAGGAGTCCATAAACAGACTTCAGCAAACTCTTAAGAGATCCAAACAATAATCATTCCTCTATATTCATTTAATGAGACACAGGGATCATTTCATGAGTCACAACCCAAATAGTCATACATGTAAAGATATTACTGGTGGAATAAAATGCAACACAGAAAATGCCTACTACATCCAGGACAGAAGCCTTGCAACTTGGATGTCTTCTGCTTTATCCAGTAATGTGACTCCTAGTATTACCCAGGTTGCATTTTGCACATCTTAAAGTATAGGTATGATTTATTCAGAGTACATATCCCAGGCATCTCCTATTTAAGCACCTATAATGATTCAAACAAGTGCCTGTAGAAATGGCGGAGGCTGCGTCTGCACTGCAGAAATAATGCAGTCTGACACCACTTTAACTGCCATGGCTCAATGCTATGCAATTATGGGATTCTATGACAGGGAAGGCTAAATAGCTCACAAAACTACAAATCCCAGAATTCCATTGCATTCCACCATGGCAGTTAAAGTGGCATCAAACTGCCATTATGTCTGCTGTGCAGATGCAGCCAGAAACACTTCAGTCAGTTCAGAACTTCTTCAGAGGATATTCTCTAGGTGCCCTTGCCTGGAGAGGAATAAAGGTTAACTACTGTAAAAAGGACCTTCTCAGTAGCTGCACCCCAAATATTTATTTATTGAAAACTTATAGTTCATCCAACTGAATTCCATGCCAATGGATAAAACAATTCATACCAATCACAGGAAAGCCCTTCCCATAGGGGCTTGCTTGGAAAATACCTAGATACCACTCCAGCCCCAAGCAAAGACCATTTTAATAGTTTTTTCTGGACCTTTTAATCTGTTCCTGACTTAGATTGGTTTCACCCAGTTTAGAATGTATATGTACATTGATTTTACCTGGCCTAAATTTGTTTCATTGTATGCATTTCATTTTTGTCTTTATTGTAAACTGCTCCCAAGAACATGGTTATAGGGTGACATGTAATCTCAAATAAATACTGTATTTAATAATTTTCTTTCCAAGAAGTATGCGAGAAGTAACTGCTGAGCAATTCTACTCAATAAATGGTGTACTCAGCTATTCCATTCTCTGCTGCCATTATTCAGATCTCTGTCTGTACTCTGTAAGTGTAAAAGCCCACACTGAATTCTCTCTTCACATATTAATTTAGTCATCAGTTTATAGTGGGTGGGCATGGTATTGGGACTGCATTAGGAGCTCTTCAGTTCAATGACTAATGTTAATTAAAAGTCACACAGACAATCCACACATAGGGGCCTTAGTTCTCACAAGTGACACCTCCTTATATGTGCTGCTGAAGAGGCAAGCCTAATGTACCTCATCTATTACTGAAATACTCACAAGGGGCCACTCCATTAGGTCTCAATCTGACCATAGTGCTACAGTCTTCAAATGATTCGGTTACATAGTTTTGTGGGTTTTTCAGGCTATCCAGTTACAGGTTGAGTCTCCCTTATTTGGAATTCAAAAATTCAAAATCCTCCAAAATTCAAAACTTGTTTCATGGCTGGCTGAGATAGCGACACCTTTGCTTTCTGATGGTTCCATGTACACAAATTGTTTCATGCAAAAATATTTAAAATATTATGTATAAAATTATTTTCAGGCTGTGTGTCTAAGGTGTACATGAATTTTATGTTAAGACTTGGCTCCCATCTCAAAGATACCTCATTATGCATATGCAAATGTTCCAAAATCCAAAATAAATAAATAAATCCCCAAATCCATAGGGAAGACTCAACCTGAACTATACTGGGGTGTATATGAGGCTGTCCTTGAAAAGTAAATCTAGGTTGATGGGTACAGCTCTCCCTGTAGCAGCAGCCTAACTGTGGAACAAGTCAGGCTGGCTCCATCCCTTTTGAGTTTTCAACAGGCAGTTAACTGTGTGGTTTTAGATGGGTTCAATCCTTACATCTTGGGCTATGGCTGTTTTAACTACAGTTTGGCCTCCACATTTGCGGGATTAGGGGTGCAAGAAATCCTTGAAAGTGGAAAAACAACAAATACAGAGGAAAAGACCAGGACAGAGGAAGAACAGGCACATGCCCTTCCAAACTGCTCCAGTCCTAGGCTTGACTTTTTCTCCTTCCCACTGGGGGGGGGGGGGGAGGCCAGGACAGAGGAGGAGTGCACGCACACCCTTTAGGGCCGTGCAGGGGTAGGAAAGAGCATGGTCAAACTCATGAGTAATCAAATTTGTGAATGTTAAATGTGCAAATGTGGTCAACTGTATTAGTAGTTTTAAAACCATTTTAATGAGTTGTTTTAGTCCGTTTTACAACGTGCTTATTTGTGTATATAACATTTTAAACATTTTTATCTTTTGTATATCACCCTGGGGATCCTAGTTGCAAGGCAATAGGTAAATGGTAGGTAGGCTGGAAAGAAGGAAGATCATGGAATTTAAGATAATATTTGAAAGCAAAGGGGAGTCTTATCATGCTTTCTCTTTTCTGTCTTTTGCCACAAAGTAACAACCACGAGACATTTCCCACTTGATATCCACAGCAACTGCTAGGAAGATAAGTTAACTGTGCATGAATTTGCAACTGCCATCCTCCAATCACTTAATGAATGGAGAAACACGGCCCACATATTAATTACTTTTCCAAATTTATTTAACATGTAGGCTACGCTTTTAAACTCACCTTTTCTACTTTGTCATAGTTTTTTGCTTTTATCTGTAAAACAGAAAAAAACTCAAAACAGTCAGGTCCAAGCATATCAAAGGTAGAATAATATTCTATATCTAAACTAGATTCAGCATAATGTAATTTAATTAACAAAAAATATTTTGCAAATTCACTTTTCTATATTCACTGAAATAATTAGAACAAATTATCATTATGAGTTAAGACAAAAATAATTTTAATATTTAAAAAACTATTTAGTTTTCAGCCAGCATTGAATGATTTTTAATTATAGAGTTTTTACTGTGTTTATGTATGTTTGGTTATTATGAGTTGAATGCACTGCCTTTACCCAAGCAGTTATTGGTCAATAGACTAAAAGTATGCAAACATGTTTAATGGCACTAAACTCAGTGACTGCCCTTAAGTGATTCTTCATCAAGGTAGATTCTTCTATTGCTACACATTTCTTCCAGTACCAAAAAGCAACATACAGACAGAGTTGGTCATTTTCAGTTTTACCGATCCAGCTGTGAGGCAACAGGCCTAGGTGGCACTTACACATGCAGTACATGAGGTGCCACAGAATCCCTTACAAAATGGATTCCTTGGCATGTAGATATGCATGGAATGGGTTCTCTAACCATACTTATTTTTAATAACCATTATTTTAGGACTAGAGCTTTTCTCTAGTTGCTAGTACTAAGTGGTAACTGCTGAATTCAAGGTGAAAAGTGGGGGTCACAGGCACTCTTCAGATGTGAGCAGATCAAAAACACACAAGGCCTTTGACTGAAGCCCTTCAGGATATCTCTTAGACCAAAAGATGATATTCTAATTTAATAGCTGATAAATGGTCAAGTTATAGTGTGGAAAATATCAGATAAACTCTATGGTCTCTCCTGAAGATAGATCAGATAGACAGTCAAAGTAACAGAACATGCACAAGTTTGTTTTCCCTTTCCTCCTTCCCCAAAAGGTTCTACCAAAGGATGAAAATATACCCTACATGTATCTGTATCATATTATTAAATAAAAGTCCTACGGACTAATAGCAAACTATGATCCTTAGGGAATAATCCTTAGGGAAGCAAGTCGGCAGCATTGTAAAAATATAAATATAGCAGAATGACGACCAGGATGGCTGGCTGTCCACCGTCGGTAGGCAGGAAGACTATCTACTGTGGATTACTGACCATCTATTGTGGGTAGATGGTAAACTAGAAGGTAGAATGGAATTAAGTATTCAGAAAAAGGGAATGACAGCTGTCTGATACCATTCTACACTGCAACATGCGGATATAGGTCCCACTTTTGTTGTTGTTGTTTTAACAAAAGCAAAATTACTTCTCAAGCAGAGACAAGGAAAAGATTACAGGTTTCAGTCAGCTAGAGATTTGTTCAAGGTGACATCAGTGAGCCTCCCACTGGTCAAGCATAAGCGAGATATGTTTGCATAAATATAAAGGGAAATTTAACTAAACCTACATTAGATGAAATGGAAGTATATAAAAATTTAAATCCCAGGTAACCCTGGGATACATAAGCAAACAATAGTTATGATAATATGAAAAACAAAATCCCAGTGTTGAATGTTCATACTCCAGAAATTTACTTTAAAAAATGGAAATGACTGTGGAGTAGGTAGCTAAGCTTGTTAGTCTCAACATTATATTATTAGCACATATTCACACGTTTCTAAAATGTTACTACACAGCATCCAAATCAGATTCTCATTTCTTTAGCGCAGATCTTCTACTCTAATCTATTCAGACTCACAAGCTTCCAAAGAAACTTTCCTCTTACAAAACCAGTCTTTAAAAATGATAGGTAGGTAGGTTCAGGAGGAGACCAAGTGGAATAGATTTTCACCCAATATAAGAGTGGCTTTTGAGGTTATATTTCAATTTAAGAACAGCATGTTGAAGGCTCTGAACTTCTACACTATCCCCAACTCAAACACAGGCTCCATAAGATCCCAATGAGGAAAGTTAGCACATACCCAAGGGGGATGAACAAGTGTAAAGTATCAGGAACTCGTTTAACTTGTTCCTAAACAGTGTAGTAATAACATCCCAGAAACAATAAAATTATCATCATCATCTAGAATAGGAACACTAAAAGCACCTTGGAACATTTACATATTCAAGAAGGGTATAGTATCTATCTGTCATTGAACTAAAAAGGGGAAAGTAGCAAAGGTGTCATAAAAAAGGCTGTGGAGGGGAGAAGTAATTTTGAAGATCTCACCACTTGCCTTGTGAATTTTTCCTCCTCCCACAAAAGGCAAATGACTCATGAAGTGTAGGGGTCGTAAGAATATACAAAACTGCCTTATACCAAGTACTCATTGGCAGCAGCTTTCCAGGGTCTCTAACAGTGGTCTTTCCCAGCCATACCTCATAGAGATTAAACCTGGGATCTTTATTTATTTTTATTTATATTCTGCGCTTCTCCCAAAACAGGGACTCAATATGGTGCAAAGTATGCACTCTAGGCTTAGATATAAGTGAAGAATTATTCTCTGCTATATTAATGCAGCAGGAAAATACTCAGCTGCTTAATGTGATTCAGAGGAGTAGAGGAAGAATAAAAAAATAAAGGATTCAAAAATTAAGGTGATAAAAGGCCATATGGAACAGGCGGAGATGGTTCTGACCCACATTACTGTTTTTTTGTGCAAATACTGATTCTTGTCCATGAACACACCTTTCATAAAGGGCTTACAAACACTTAGTAAAGAAACTAAGTAAATTATAAACCATGTCATGCAATGGTTCGCCGTTGCCTTCTCTGGTGAAAAACTGATGTTTCCTCTAGAATGCTTTCCACATTCACACAGGGAGGTGTTGAATATGCTGATGAGAAGATGGTAAGAAGAAATCCTGAGATTTCAGTTTAGCAGCAATCTAATGCTCTCTAGGTGTATCAACTTTTTGTTGTTCCCAGCCAATCTAGTGGCTGTGGAGGATGGGAACTGTCATCCCATATAGGAGAAACTTATTAGGGAAAGCTGGATTAAGGTCTTGTTAACCCATAAGCAAATAAGGATACCAAGGTCTGTGCAGCCAGTGTGGAGCAATTCAGATCACTTCTGCTTTCTCCACTCTGATTTTCTTGAGAACTTTATGTAATACTGGAAGGAAAGGGAACATATAAAGTTGTCCCTTCAGCCATTCCACCACTAATACTGTACATTTTGCCCTTCTGTATTTGTTCTTCCATTGACTGAAAATACCTTTTTACTTTGAAATTCTGAGCAGATGCAAAAGGTCCACCACAAATTTTCCACAGTTGTTCTGTAAAATTGTTTAATACTGCCTGGTTCAAACCCCACACTCCTGGTTGAAGTTTGTTCCTGCTTAAGTAGTTTGCTGTCAAATTCAAAATTTCTTTGAGATTTACTGCTGTTAGAAAGTGCAGCCATGTCTTAGCCGAAGCCAGAATTCTGATAGATTCCTTTAGAAGTTCTTGGGAACTCATTCTCCCTTGGTTGCACAGATACAATTTCACAGTAACATTGTCTGTGCACACTTTTTAAAAATATCTGCTTGAAGACTTAAACATTGCTAACTTGACTGTTCTCTTTAATAAATTTATTCTGAGTCCCTTCTTTGACTCTGTTCATTCTTTCATGGACCAGCTAATCCTGACAATGAATACCACATCCATAAAAAAAAAATCTGTTCTTAATATTATCTTGTTTTGTGGAACAAACATAGTACCCTTGTTGAAACTGCCTGGTCTGACCCACCAAAACAAATCTCGCCTTGCTTTCATTGGTATAGGTAGAATGATATACTCTGTTCTTACTATTTGACTCTGAAATGGTTTCATGAAAATTTGCAATGTCCTTGTGTGAAACTTTCCCTACAGGACTAACTGAATAGTTGATACAAACATTCCTAGCATCCTTGCCAAATGTATTAGATCTACTCAGCTTCATTACGTCCTCCATTAAAGTGTTTCCTTTCTTTGGAAAGGAAGACATGCCTCCTTTGTATATTTATTTCTGCACCCAAGTGAGTTAATATTCTTGTAGCCATCAATTGACTTTTTGAGAAATTTATTAGTAACGTGTACATTTGTAAATGTTGTAACATGAGATTGAGGTTGCATTGTGGCTTCTATCTGTACCTAGGGTTGCCATAACCCGGTGGGAGGCGTGACTCCCCCGCTTTCTAGGGGGCGTTCCCAGTCCCGTCACATCCTTGGGTGGCTGCCCGGCTCCTGGCCCTGCTGCATCCCTATATTGTGATGAGCGCAACAGCCAGGGCTGGAGCTGGCAGGGGAGGGCTCTGCTGCTCTGCTTTGCCCCTCTTGGCCAGCCCTCCCAAGGAGCAGGCTTAGTCAGGCAGGGCAACAAGGCGCGAGGAGGAGGAGCAGGGCCAGGCAGGTCGGCGGCAGCAGTGGCCCCCGCCCGTCCAGGCAGGCCGCTGGGAGAGGGGAGGAAAGGGCCCTGGCCTCTGGGGCAGCCCGGACTGGGGAAGGAAAGGGCCCTTTCCTGGAACCCCTGCCCCCCAGTCCTCCTCTTCCTCCTACTCTTGCAAGGAAGGGGCTCTGAAGCGCCGGGAGAGCTGCCTCACTAAAGGGGAGGGGTGCCTCAGGGACCTAGCCGTCGGAGAGGAAGAGGAGGAAGAGCCTTGGCAAGGCTCAGAAGAGGAGGAAGGGGCTGGCACCCGGGAGAGGCAAGAGGGCACCTTCCAGGCCCCTCCTGGGCCCCAGGATCGCCCCCGTCGGACATTGGAAGCCCTCTCCCCAAGGCCCCCCAAACACACACCCCTCTCCTTTCTAACCCTCTCTCTGACTCCCACTCCTCCTGTTACCCCACTTTAACTGAGCCCTCTCTAACCCCCTTCTACCACCTTCTCTCCATCTAAACCCCCCTCCAACCCCTCTCTATCTACTCCCCCCTCTCTCTAACCCAGTGATCCCCAAACTGTGCTCCTGAAGTAATTTTGGACTTCAGCTCCCAGAATCTCAGACTATTGAGTAACATGTCTGAGGCTTCTGGGAGTTGAATTCCAAAATCTCTTAAAGGACTCAGTTTGGGAACCACTGCTCTAACCACCTTATTTAATAATAATAATAATAATAATAATAATAATAATAATAATAGGATTTATTTATATACCGCCCAATCACTGGGAACCCGAGCGGTTTGTGAAATTCACAGATAGGCAGATCAGCTCCTGGCAGTGAACAAGCAGAGCTCTGCTCTGGAGCCACAATGAACTACATTTCCCAGAATTCCATAGCATTGAGCCAGGGCAGTTAAAGTACTGTCAGAATGGGTTATTTCTGCAGTGTGTGTGTAGTCTGAGAGCCCTGCAGAGAGAACAACTGTGGTGCTTTAGAATTTAAGCCCATCTAACCCCCTTCTATCTAAGCCCTCTCTAACCCCCTCTATCTAACTCCCTTATTTAAGTCTCTTCTAAGCCCCCCTCTATCTTACTCCTCTTTATCTAACCCTAACCCCCTCTAGGTACCCCATCTAGCCCTCCTTCTATAGCCCCCCTTTCTCAAACCCCCTTATTTAACCCCCCTTCTAATCTAACCCTATATATATATTTAAAAAACCAGCAATTTTTGTGTCCTCCATTTTTAAATAAAAGTGTCCTACATTTGAAAATGTTGTCCTACATTTGTTCCGGTTTGGAGGTCCTGACTTATGGCAACCCTATCTGTACCCAACTTTCAGGAAAATAAAATTCAAGTATGAGAATAACAGCACATTCTACTGCCTCAAAAATGTGTTCACCAAAAGTAGGTGAAAGCCCTGGGAGCAGATGCCAGGCTCAATGAAAGAAGCTTACACTGGTAATTACTGCTCTCACAAGTATTTTCTGGAGCTGCAATGCAAAGGGACATGCAAAAATGCTTCTCTCGTATCTATCAAAAATAAGAAAATGTTAAGGACCAAATACTCTAGATTGTAATGTCTCCACCTTGAACCTTTGATACTGCACACATCCACTGAGTTTTTGTAAGTCCTTGGAAGGAGTTTACCAAATTGGCCTTTGATTTTTGGTCTGCCTCCCAATATTTTAACCACAAGGATCTTCTACAGACCATAGTCACCAAAATGGAATGCTATGCACATGCTGCAGCATCATATCCCACATCAGTTACATATTGAAGTACCTTCTCAAACCTATGTAATGCTCTTTAAATTATTTTGCACCTATATCTTCAGAACTCAGTGTTTCTTGAACCCACAGAATACAGCGGTTTCCAACCTGTCCTCCAAGGAGCCCTTAAGGCTCCACGTGCACTTCCCTGGTGCTAAGCCGCCTCTCCAGGAAAATGAAAGAAATAAAAATTGAATGAAATTAAAGAATAAGAAACAAAAGATAACACTACTTATAAACATCATTAACTTGTAAGACATATTATGGTAGGCCTCTTAGGGGCTCCGCCACAGAAATTGATTCCAAAAAGGGCTCCATGAGTCAGAGGTTGGTAGGGCTGAGGCCTCATATGACCTTCTTAGAGGTGAATCAATTATTTTTTTCATCTACATCTTTTAAGAATGTATTGACACAAGGGCCGCAAAATTTGCTTTTTAAAGTGGAATCAATGTGGAATTACCATTTAAAAGGTCTTCTCATTTCAATGGGAGATAACTTCTAGCAATGTTGTTTTTACATATTAATTAGAGATTTTAAGCCATCTAGCTCAATAGAAAGGTTTCTTTTTAAAATGCAACCTGCTGTTAAAGCCTAATGAAAATTTTAAATGTGAAGGAAGGCAAAAGCATAAATTGAAAAAGATACTTAATTGTAAGAATACTAAAAACTGAAAATGATAAAGTGTGGTTTAAAATACAAAAATGGTAATCGTTTACCTGAGACTAGCAATAAGACCAAGGTCAGCCAGGTGCTGTTGTTGGAGTCTGAATTATGAAAGGATGCTGAGATTGACTGTTAAATGCTACAAATAAGGCTGTTAAGAAAGGACCAGGAGGGTGGAGTGATATCTAGTGGTGAGAGAAAATTTTGGATTTCTTCTCTATTTTGCTTATAATTACTATAAAAATACATCTGGTACAAAATATATCTACTTGATTAAGACTGAAAGGAAAAGTTACAGGGCAAGGAGAGGCTCAACAGAGATGACAAAATCTGTGAATAAATCAAAAGTTATTGGAAAAAATGAAAACTCTCAAGACACAGATGACTCAACTGGGACCTAATTTAAAGACAGACATGTCAGCTGAATTTTTGAAAGCTCTGAAAATGAAGTTCAAGGAAGTAAAATAATTTATGGCATAGAAGGCACTAGAAATGAAGCATTTATGTGAAAAATACAATTTCTGGAGGATAAAGTAGAAAAACCTGAAGTAAGAACAAAGGCTCGCTGGCTAGACTACAAAAAATTGATTTGAATGCTAGTGCTTTGATGAGACTTGAGCAAAAGGGTTTTTTTCCTTTCAGAGAAATTCTTGAGCAAGCTGGGAGAAACAATAGTTCTTCCTTTAAAAAAAAAAATCCAAGCCGGAATATCTTTCGAAGTTATCACCAATCTGTCTCCCATCTCCATTCTGTTTTGCTAGTGCTGCTGTAAATCTTCATCACTTTTTTTTTTTTTTGAAAGAAATAAGCAATTACATCTTTTGGAAGGTACCTCTCTCTTGCCAATAAAGTTGATTCTGTACGTACAGTCTATGTCCACCTCTATTTCTTCATTTAATTTTTCCAGGAAATGTGCCAGAGCTTCAATAATTTTTTTTTCATATATTTTCTGACAAACTGAAGCAAAGGAACATCACCTTTAGGTCGGAGAAACTAGTGATGTGCAAGGAAAGAAAATTCACATTTAATTCAGTCAAAAAAAGCTAAAGAATTTCCATGGAAATGCAAGAAAGAATCATGGATATGGTCTTAGAGAAACCAATGGCATGATAACAGATTTGAAATGCATCACCTAGAATATAAGAGGAAATAATGTCCCACAAGAGGGGGGGGGGAAGGGGGGAATATTTGGGAAAATTTAATTATGATTTGATTTTTTCCTAAGAAAGTCACATTAGGGAAAAATCTGAAATATCTAGTCTATCGCAAATTGGGTAGGGAATTCTTTTCAGACTCAGATAAAAAGGAAAAAAAAAGGAGTAGATATTTATGCAATTGGTTCCAGAAAAAGTATCTGAGGGTCAATTTGGGAGACATGTGGGAGTTCAGATAAATATTCAAGGAACTCAAATTCTGGCAGTAGGAGTTTATACTCCCACAAAAAACAACTCATTTTGGGGGGGGGGGGGGAGTTGAATAATAAGATAATGGATTATTCTTATGAAAACTGGCATTTCTAGGAGATAGACAGATCACCTGATGATGACATGATAATGCTAAAGACTATACTTTTTAAAAAAGTCTTTCTGTAGGATTTATATATTTCTGCTATCTGAAACTTTAGTAAATAGAATCTTTAAAATGGAAATTTTACCAAAGACATTTTTCAAATCATAATCATGTGTCATTAAAAAAGAAATACTTTACTTGGAAATTGAATAATGAAGTTTTGAAAGATGAGAAGACTATAGAAAAGTGTAAGAAGTTTTTTTTAAAAAACTGAAGATAACATGGATAAAGATACGGATATTAGAATGGTATGGGATGAAAGTAACACTTTTGTAAGGGGATAAGAAAGAGAGCAATTAAAGATGTTACAAAGCCAACTATCCTTGGTTATGGTCTATGAAATGGAGAACAAGATGAAATACATAAATGTAAAGAACTTTGAATTTGCAAATAAACCTGGAAGATGGCTGGCATATAAACTGAGAAAGGAAAGAGTAAAGAAATAATAATTTTAAAGATACAATCAGGGAAAGAGACAATACCAGACAGTGATAGTATTGCAAAAGCATTTCAAGGGTATTATTATAACACTTTATGTAAAAGGCAAGGAATCCCTGCAGAGAAAGCTGATGAATTTTTTTAATAAAGCAAGATTACAAAATTTCAGAAAGAAAAAATTCAGATAAAGAAATTGAATGCACCTCTTTTAGTGAGATCTGTAATACAATTAAAAAGATAAAGACTGACAAACTGCCTGGGCTGGATGGTTTGTCTGCTTAATATAGTGGGTCCTTGTTATCCACTGGGATTTGGTTCCAGGACCCTCTGTGGATACCAAAATCTGTGGATGGTCAGGTTCCATTTTATACAATGGTGAGGTAAAATGGTGTCCCTTATCTAAAATTGCAAAATCAAAGTTTGCTTATGGAATTATTATTAATTTATTTTTTTAGAATGTTTTCAAGTAATAGATGGTGGATCTGTGGATACAGAACTCATGGATTTGGAGGGTGTACTGTATTATAAGTCATTAGAAAGAAAACCTTTATTACTATTGCGAACGATATGTGTGATAAATATTTTTGAATACTTGGAAAGACAAAATGAGAAACAAGCCACTCTGCTACTTTCAGATGTGGAAAAAGCTTTTGATAATTTGAAATGGATTTTTCCTTTTTTGAATTCTCACCTTGCTCTGGATCTTACAGATCTAAAGTCAGTAACGTTTTTCTAAGAAATCCTTTAAAGTTGTCAGGATCAAATAACTTTCTCATGGTTTGCTTCAGTAAAGAATCCTCATCTGAGGATCCCAAATCATCTAAATCCAAAACTCTTGACTCTGCCTCCTGAATCCTTAAGCCTTCCCCTTCTGATTCTAATACTGACATGACATTAGCTTGTCTACATTATTTTTTGCACTTAAGGTGTCTTTAGGTAGATATACTTTGATTTCTCTGTGCATTTCCTTGGTTTCCCTGTACCCTTTTCATTAGGTTTTTGAGTCTTTTCTATTAACTGTTGCTCCTGAGAAATTTACTGTCCGTCAAGACTTTTCACCTGCTCCCCACAGATGTTCTATGCATTGTCATCATTTCAAAAATAAATTGTTAAATTGGATTGTGAAATCAATTTCATTAAATTATTCATGTTGTTCAAATTTGCAATTGCTATATTTCAATCTTTGGGGGTATTGTAAATCCTTTTCTCCATTTCTGCATTAATTCTTTAATTATGCTTTTTATTGCAGAGAGATCATGAAGTCGCTGCTGAAAATGATATTAAACTTTATTGGCCAGAGTCTGAGAGACCATTGTAGTCAGGTAATTCAGAAACTTCCCCTGTGCCTCACTTGTGTTGCTTATGTTTAAAGAGAACATTTTTTCCTCTTTCTGATGCCTCATTGCTTGTGTTCTGGCTGTTACAATGTGCACAACTGTGCAACTAAAGCTGTCTGTTCTGAATGGCTGAAAACTCTTAGTTTCTACACTCCCTTCTGCCTAAAATCCTCTGATATAGTATGTATAAGGACAGGTTGCTCACCTGTAACAGTATTTCTTCGAGTGGTCATCTGCGAATACATACAAACGGGTTGTACTGCACCTGCGCAGTGCTGCTCAGAAACTTCAGGAACCACTGGGCAAAATTAACTTTGCAACTTTTTGGCGGATCCCTTATAAGTCCCCTGTCTTCCTGCTCTTTCCCCAGTTCCGAAATTTTCGCCGCATAAGCAACATAAGAATGAAGGATGGGTGGGATTTGTATGTATTCACAGATGACCACTCAAAGAAATACCATTACAGGTGAGCAACCTGTCCTCCTTCTTCATGGTCTCTGCGAATCATACAAATGGGTTAGACTGACAAGCTTAGGTCAGTGGTGGAGGGAGTGTCATGACACCAAAGTTAGGTTCAAATAAAGCTGTGTTTATTAAACCACACAATAAAGATCTTTGAACCAAAACTGTGTTTGCTGTGCTTAGTACTTCAATAAATAGTACCTTAAGTCATCAACAACAATAGGATCACATTATGAAACATGGTCAAGTCATAAGGTACATTTTCCAACATATTAAGTCATGAAGGACTTGTGTAAACCATGTCAAACTTGTGTAAACCATGCCAATTCTGGCAATTTAAGACATTCATTGTCAACAGCTTGTAAACAAATAGAAATGCAGTGCAAAATCAATGTAAACCTGAAACCAACACTGCCCTCCCAAAGGCTGAGTCCCGTTTGGCCCTGGTGTCCAGCCTATAATGTTTGATGAAAGTCAAGGGCTGGGACCATACAGCAGCCTTACAGACATCCTCCAAGGGGACCCAGTCAAAAAAGCGGATGTTGCTACCGCCCTAGTTGCACGGGACTGAACCGTGGCAGGGAGAAGTCTACCTGACAGTTCATAGCAGAGGTGGATGGTTCCAGCCACCCATTTGGAAAGCCTCTGAGCAGTCACAGGTAGTCCCTTTTTCGGTTCCAAATAGCACTGGAACAGTCTCTCGGAATGACTCAAACCCGCAGTTCTGTCCAAATAGAAGGCCAAAGCCCTCAGAATATCCAAGGTGTGCAGTCGATGTTTGGTATCAGTGGTCGGGTATGAGGCCAGGGTCGGTAAATCAATTTCCTGACACATGTGAAAGGATAACACCACCTTAGGCAAAAAGGTAATGTCGGTATGGAGGACAACCTTATCCTCATGGAACCTAAGAAAAGGCTGATTCCTCCGCAAGACACAAAGTTCTCCTGCACAGCGAGCAGAAGTAATGGCCACAAGAAAGGCTGTCTTCCAAGTCAACAGCCTCAAGTCAGCTGTGGCCATGGGTTCAAAGGGCTTGGATTGCAAATAAGACAGCACAGCGTCCAGACACCAAGCAGGTGTCGGTACCGATACCGGAGGATGGAGGTTGTTGCAACCCTTCCGGAAACTCTTCACAAGAGGTCCCTGAAAAAAGAAGGTCTGCCATCAAATTGATAGTGGGAACAGATGGCAGAAAGATAACACTTGATGGAGGTGAGTCACAGCCCCAAATCCAGCACCACCAATGATGACACCTGGGATGGAGAGAGGCCTCTCTCAGAGAGAAAATCAGCAAATTTCTTCCATTTGGAAGCATAGTTCTTGATAGCAGCCTTTTGGGCAGCCAGAATCACCATCCGTACCGAGTGGGGGGGGGGGGCGCCTAGGGACTGAGCCTCCACGCCACCATCGGTAGGTTGTCGATGTCCGAACGACAAACCCGGCCGTCCTGGAGAGTGAGGAGATCCAGATGGAATTTGAGACAGAGAAAGTCTTTCTGGGAGAGGTGGAGCAGGGACAGAAACCACGGTTGTCTCGGCCACCAAGGGGTGATCAGGATGGAATCCGAGCAGTTTCTTGTCATGTGAAGTCAAAGGATTTCATGGCCGGCATCCATTTTTTTTGTGGGCTTTTCGGGCTATGTGGCCATGTTCTAGAAGAGTTTTGCCAGCATCTGTGGCTGGCATCTTCAGAGAATGCTTGCCTGGAACCGGTGTGGGAGACCGATGACTTCGGGAAGAGCCTCCATGGGGTGACATGGCTGGCAGAATGGCAGCATCGACCCCTTCATCAGAGATTTGGTGGAAGGCCAATGTAGCAGGCAGGGAGGAGCCCAAAGGCGAAACCAGCGTTCAACAGGCCTGGAGAGATTCGGGTTCGAGCGGCATCAACAAGTCTCATACTAGAGGTGGCATGGTCCTTGGAGCCCAACCGAGTGCCATCAGGAGTCTCAGTGCGCGCCTTCTTGGAGTGCGAAGAGCCATGAGGAGAACCTTCTCCTGAATCCAAAGGCCTCTTTTTCGAGGAAGATTTAGAGCACGATTTCCTTCTTATAAATCCTTATCGTGGGCCGAATCTTTCCTGGAGCTTGAGTCCTTGTGTATAGTCTTGTCCTTTTTGGAGGATTTAGACTTGGACTTCGTCTGGCGTACTCCTTCGGAACCAACATCCCTTTCAGGGACAGAAACGGCGGTGGCACTTGGCTCAGTGGAGGAGCTCTGGGCCACAGAAACAGAAGCCGTAGGTGCCAACTCTGAAGCAGCAGGTGCAGAAGCAGAGCGGGAGGCTGATGGAGGCAAGAGAGCCTGTTGGTACAAGGCAGCCTTAAGGTGACCCTCACTGAGGCAGAGAAGGCATGAAGAGTGGGGATCCTGTCCAGGGATCTTACTACCACTCACATTGCACTTTTTGAACCAAGCCAGAGAAATTGTAAGCCGAATCAAAATCAAAATCGAAGTCGAAGAACGTTCAGATTGGTCAACAATACGCGGGTGTGTGTGTGTGTGTGTGTCAGATCAAGAACGGTCAAGCAAGTCGAGGTCAAGATTTTTCAGAGAACAAGCGGATTCCAGTAGCGAAGTTCCAAAGCAGCCAACGTGGTGGAAAGAAGGAACTGGGGAAAGAGCGGGAAGGCAGGACTTATAAGGGATGGGCGGAGCTACCACCAAAAAGTTGCAAAGTTAACTTTGCCCAGTGATTCCAGAAGTTTGTAAGCAGCACTGCGCACGCGCATTACAACCCATATGTATGATTCGCAGAGACCACAAAGAAGAAATAGATACATAGATAGAAAGTGCAACTAAGCTTAAATTGCCCAACCTCCATTTCTTCCTCTGGGGAAGCAATGCTGGTAAAATGTCTTTTACCGTTTTCTCTTCATTTTTGACTTTTAAAACTTTAAAACTTTTTAGCCTTCTCTGGGATAATTATTGCTGCTCTTATTGCCATGAGTTCTGAATCCAAACATTGATACAGGGAGCTTCTATCTATATCACTCATTAGTTGTAAGATTACTTTCCTCCTCCAGCAGTTTTTGCTTTTTTCTTCGATGAGATGCAGAGAACTTCCCCCATCTCATATGAAACCATGCTTTTTCACTTTTTCTTTAACATTTCCTCTGTCAATTTCATGCTTAATTTTCTCCCATGTAATGCTCAACTAACTAGAGTTTAATTTTATAGTGATGAATGAGAGAGAGATATTTTCGACCAGCTGGCAAGACAGGAGAAAAAAGTGAACAGAGAGAGGCACAACAATGGTTTAAACCAGTGGTTCCCAACCTTCCTAATGCCGCAACCCTTTAATACAGTTCCTCATGTTGTGGTGACCCAAACCCATGAAATTATTTTCATTGCTACTTCATAACTGTAATTAAATAGGTATTTTCCAATGGCCTTAGGCGACCCCCATGACTCTTTCCCACAGGTTGGGAACCACTGTTTTAAACAGATTTGAAATTGGGGTCAAATGGTGCAAGGGAATATCCCAGTGGTTGTGGATTGCTCGTTCAGCACTCCTAAGAATAACATAATTCAGTGGTACTCAAAAGTGTGTCAGAAAAAATTATGGGAACAGAGGTTGTACTCTCTTCCATAAGAATCTATCATTCATTCATGCTTGTCTAAGCATGCTATGTGTATGCCTAACTGATGAAATAAAACAAAGTGAAACAAAGAATGATTTGCACCTATGATTTCACATTTTTATATACAGATGGGGTAAATCATAGCAAAATCCATGACAGCATTTGGTTTGCACTTAATCAAATGGAAATTCAGTAAAATTCTGAAAAATATGTATACATAACAAGAAGTTATGGTATGATTTGCTGCAATCTGGTCTGTTGCATGTCTGTTATTGTGATCCTATTGTGAGTCTTCCTCATCTTAAAAGATAGTTTGTTAACAAGTCGTAGATCACAATCTGAATCCACTGTTTGTTCTGGCTGACAAACTCTAATTTATTTAAACTACATTTTGTCATGATGTTTGACACAAAAAGCTATGTTTCTCTGAACATGTTTATGTACTTCTGTAATAATTGCTTGAATATTCTTAAATTCTGAGATTATGAAGATCTTGTCTATGGAAATACAGGTTCAATGTCCCTTATCTGACATGTTCCAAAATCCAAAACTTTTTTCATAGATACCTGAAACAGTGACACATTTGCTTTCTGATGGTTCAATATACACAAACTTTGTTTCAGGCATGAAATTATTTTAAAATAATAATTGAGTAATATTACTTTCAGGCTATGTCTATAATGTGTATGAGGCATAAATTAAATTCATGTTTAAACTTGGGCACCATCTTCAAGATACCTTCTTCTGATCCCAAGCATTTTGGATAAGGGATACTCAACCTGTTCCTTAATTTATTCCATGCCAGCCCTCAAAATCTCCATGAAAACTAAATTCTCTGTGCACCTAACTTAATCAAACTTGGCCTAGTAGTATTGGTTTATTATTAATTTTGTTTTATTTAGCATTCATTTCATAGTATATTAAAAGAGATAGTAGGTCTTTCTTTATCTTACATTGGACTAAAATTTCAGACAACTCTATGAGGCAGGACAGCATAATATTCTGAGGCCTGCTGATTACCAGATCCTGGGTTCAGCAACAATCACAAACAATTTCAGCAATTTAGAAACTTTAGATCTTACATCTTACTAATTCCAAATTAAAGAACTAGTTCAGATATTGTACTGTATATAATTTTTATATATAAAAAATTGACCCCAAAATCTAACTTATCTATGGGTCAAAGTAAATACTGTACTTTAACTCTGATTAACTCTGCCGCTGGTGAAGGCAAGAGTGTAATCTCTTTTGGGAGCACTGACCCCCCCTCCTCTGTCATCTATCCAGCCTTTAGTTATGCCTGCTAAAATTTTGTAAGTTCCTTGGCACTATTTTCCTTCACTTCATGTGAAGGATCTTTTGTTACATGCCCCTAAATTTTACCCTTGACTTATCCATGGGTCATATCAAAATCGATAATTTTGGCCCCAAAACCTGACCTTGACTTATGCATAAGGTCAACTTATAGTTGAGAATATATAGTAGTTTAAGGCTTGTATCAGTAATATTTAGTTTTATTTTCATACTACTGAAATTATTCTATTAAAATCCATACTAATTAGGGAAGTTCAGCCAGTTTTATTACTAATTAACCACTCTCTTTTGTTCATAGGTATTCTATTGCTTTGATGTGCTTTCAAGTTGGCTCGAACCTATGGCAAACTTATGAACAGGGTATTTTTGGAAGATTTGTTCAGTGGAGTTTTGACATTACAAGCCTGAGGCTGAGAGTGTGTGACCTGCTCAATATTATCTGCTGGGTTTCTACAACTGAAATGAGATTTGAAACCTGGTCTCTTGGACTAATATGGAAGCCACTATATCATGCTAGCTCTTTCTAAAGTTCCATAAACTTCAGGCATCTCAGGGGGCAGGATTCAAAGTTACAAAATGGGAGCAATCCGAAAATAAATTCAGCAATCTTGCACTTACCATCCTATAGAAGCAAAGGCAGAAGTCTTCACAATGAAGTCTTCACAATATCACAACACTTTTTGGCTTTTAATATATACACAAAACTACAAGTGGTGCTGAAAAACACTGTCAAATTATAGTTTCAGGACATTTATAGAAGTTGCTAATTGAGGCATACAACAACCTGCTGTGGAGATTGAGGAAAGCATATTCCCTAAAAATATTTCAGGTATTTTAATGATCTTTCAACAAAGTAAGATTTGTTTGACCCATCTTGTTCAAAACATTGCTCTTCATACTAATTGCATCACGATGGAACCAAGCTGGGAAGGCTCATTTACATCTGTTTTTAGGCCCATTTTGCTAGCATGACAATGAATTCTCATCAACACCATCTATTATATCAATTATTTGGGGTAAGTAATCTGTAAGCAGAGTGATGCAAGCACAAATTATTTTAAGATACAAAAATAATGAGGAAAATATAGAATTCAGTCCAACTGGAATTGTATGCACCTAACTGTTAGCATGTCAGTATAACAAACATTTATAACAGCAACCACAAACCCTTTTGGAAGTGTGCAAAAGTTGCATGGTATGTGTATAAAGTTGAAATTTGCTAAAATATGCCATCATATATTTTAAAGACAACTTTAAAATTTAAAGACAACTAAAACACTGACAGGAGGTGAGGCATTACTTGAGTAGTCCGTAGGACAGGGCACTACTAGGGGAGGATGTGTGAGATTGTGTGAGTCATCCCAGAGAGAGCAATTTTTCATATATTTAGAAGTCTCCCCCTGACAGTTTTTAGAATGCCCAGACTTGAATTTGATACAGAAGAGGCTTGCAGAGGAGGGCAGTGGAAAGGCGTGTCAGTATCAAGCCCAAAATGAATTATAGGTTTTCTCTGGGGCAGCGTCGTATCTATACCAGTAAGATCTACACTTCGAACCAGACTGCATTAACAGATTAAACCTGTACTTCTTAGTGGACTGCATTTCTTGAAGGTGTTTTAATTTTGTGTCTGTTTCTGCATTGAACAGACTGCCATAGTCTAACATCAGGTCCTCACTCACTAATCATGCTTGCTCAGAGCTCTAAAAACTGAAGTCAAGCATTTCTTTGGAAGACCACAACGTTGGTCACAGCTTTACCACCAGTCTGCTACATGGCGAAAGGTCATGAGGTCAGATTTATGAGTTTCAGATTGGAACAACAAGGCTACTCTTCAATCTTCATTCCCCAATGGAAAATGCCTGGAAAGGACTTGGGCAAGCATTCTCTGAAGATGCCAGCCAGATGCTGGTGAAACGTCAGGAAGAAACTCTTCTAGAACATGGCCACATAGCCCGAAAAACCCACAAAAAACTATTCATTACCCAATTTACAGAGAAAGGGAGTGAGCTTCTCCCAAAGCAACTGGCATTATGAGCCCATGAAGGCCAGGTAATTTGAAATCCTGCAAATAAGAGCAGCAGATGAGTAGAACATTCTACTCGTTGAATCCAATTTCCCCCCTCCTTATCAGTTGGCTCTGAGTGGTGTCTTCAAGATACCATGGATTGGACTGCGTTCACAATGATAGAATTCAGTTTTAGATGTTGACCAAGCCAAGCTTTATATTGTGCCATATAAAGAGCTTTGATCTTGAACCTTGGATGTGGAAAGTATTGAGAAGGGAGCACCCAGGATTTACAGATGACCTGGACAAGATATGTTAGTAAAAGAAGTGCAGCAGGTATGGTTGATTGAGTCTAGATGCAATGGAAAATCGGGTCACTGATCTGTGATTGTGGCTGTGTGATAGAAAGATCTAGCAACTCTGCCATTCTCATAATCTGGTTGATGAAGGCTATGACCTCACCTGCAGAGGAGGGATCTAGTGCCCTCAATGAAATCTGGGGTGATTTCCTCGTTGAAACTGTGACCAAATCTGAACCAGACCCAGATGCAGAGGATGTAGTAGCTGAGATCAGAGGTTGTAACAACTGAGGTGTGGCACAGATCTTCGTTTTGAGTGGAAGCAGGAGTGGAGGAAGGTTGAAACATCTTGGTGGACTGTCTTGAAATGTCCTGGATTGGTACAGATCTAGATAGTACAGGTTCTTGCTGTCCCATTGAGGGTATCTCCTGTAAGGCATGTCCCGTGTACTAAATCAACTGTTAGGCAGAGGCAAGTGCACAAGAGCATTCTTGATTTCGAGGGTGCTTATAAACCAGATGGTATTGCAGGCAGGTTTTGTCCTCATAGTAGTAAACATAGTCCCAGTAATGACTACTGTAAACCAAAGGGTTATTGTACCTGAAGTAAGAGGATTCAGTTGAATCTGACCTTGAATGCCTCATCCTGTTATGCCTGTGTACTGAAAGTATTGAGATTGATAGAGCCATCTAATACAGGACCTAGAGCTCAAAGACATATCACAAATTGAATCTGATGCCAAAATCCACTGAGACCAAAACTAACATTAATGTTGATGTGGTGTAGATGGTATGGTGGGAAACAGCCTTGAAGCAGTCACATCTGAAGTCAATGGCCAAAATGGAGAAGGTGAATCTGTGACTTTCAGGACAGGGGAAGATTTTAGGATCTCACCCTCAGATACATATCTGAGCCACTTCCACCCCAGCAGGGGAATGTTGTTAATTCTCTGTTCCAGGGGTAGGCAGCTGCCCCCATGGAAGAGATCCAAAAGCCTTGACACAGTCACTGGTGCAATGATCAGGAGTCAACTGTTCCTTTGAAACAGTGGGATGGCTACAGTCCTTTTCCTTAGAGCACTTCTTATGTTTTGCTGTCAAAACATATTGACTACATAGGAAGACACATACACATCAGGACTATTGGAATTAGCCTATGCTGCTTTTGATGGGGTTGAGATGGAATCCATCAATGAACGTTGTGGTGAGCGGATGAACTGGCAGCCAGAACTGAAGCAATTTTTCAGACTTTTTCTATGGCTCCCATACCAACAGAAGCAGGCTATCAAGATGGCATTTGAGGCCTCCCTGTACAGGAGTGCCTTCAAATTTCATTTTGCTTGAGGTGTAAATGCAGTAGAGTGGACACAAGAAGCAACCACATGAGCTTTCCCTAGACACCCAAGACATTTCAGGAGTCCATCCCATCCTGGGATTTTAGCACTACAGAAGACACATCAGTGAGGAAAGAAACTCAGAGGGCAAGTGCAGCTTCAACAACCAATGCTAGGTAATCCATTACCTGGTTAACCCCCAGGACTGAATCTGCCAAAGAAGGTTGTCATAAGACCAAAGACAATTGATGAATGCAGTTCCTATTGATGTTGCTGCAGCAGCAGATGAAAAAGAACTGGTGTTTCAGTGAGAAGCCCCCTATATAAGGCTGTTGGAGTGGGTGGGACCACCACCAACACATTTATGTAATGTTTTAGAAGGTTCCGAAAGATACATTGTACAAGTGCAGCATAACCTACTTGTGTGAGTCACAGAGACCACAAAGAAGAAAAGTGATATATTAAACAAATTAACTAACCCAAATGACTGATTAATATTTCACATTATTGTAATAATTACTGAAAAAATAACATTTTTGCATTTAGCTATTAAAATGATACATTTTAAATCTTTTTAAGAATACAAAAGTATGTTCAAGCTTATGGAAATCACAGAGTATTGGTCTAAATTCACCTTGAGGAGTACTAATTCTGTACTTCTTTTTATACAACTATGCTGTAGCAATAGTAACTCAGTTTTAAATGTCATTGTTTTTATAAAGTTAGCTGAACTATTTGGAATAAATGGTCTAAATAGACCTAAATATATCTATGCTTAGCTATTTTCATCTATGCATGGTGAATTTGCAATCTGATTTGCAGTCAAAATTTTCAATGTTCTGTGACATAACTTTGTGTTATCTCTTTATTTCTGCTTGTCAATACTTGTCTATATTGTTTAACTATCATATCCTGAATGTAAATTCATGTCTAAATCCTATAGCACCTCCAATGCTCATCCTATGTACATCTATAAACCATAATCATTTCAGATCCTTTGCCTCGTAGACTGGCCTAGCTAAGGTGTTGCTTACAAGAGATTATGATGGGCAGATATTCCAAGTGATTCTGTTCATTGCTATCAAGAGAAAACAAGAAAATGATAACTGCTTATCATCCCGCTAAAATGCTAACTATAGAGTCTCATTGTGTTCCTTGTTCAAATTGACACACGACTTCTTAAAAGGGATGTGACCTCTGATGTTTGCCTCTTCCTTTGCGGTTGTATACTGTCTGTATTTTTCTCATGTCTGAGAATTAAGATATGATTAAACGGGATGAAGGTGAAACCAGAATTATCAATAGCTATCCTTAAAACCTGAGGTAGATGAGAATAACTGAGATACAGTATAGCATACTTTGATTGTGGCTTCTAAATACCCCCACTGCAGCAGAAACCAAGAATACTTTCTACCATCTCCAGCTCATAGAGTGGTATTTACTCTGGGATTTGAACTGTTTGTACACCATAATCACTGTGTACAAATCATTGCAAAAGCGTGGTCCCAAGCTCGGTGAACTGTTCTGCAAACACACACACACAGAGCCCTTTCTCAAAGTTTTGACATACATGAGGGAATAATCAATCGCTATACAACAGCTGAGCTCACGACAATGATAACTGCTGCACACGTGTTGTCTTTAGCATAATTATGCTGGCATGAATTTACACCAGGCTAAAACAGTGTAGGATCATGGCCCTGGTGTCTGTACTATGTTTACAATTTTAAGAACAGGTTACACCTACGAGCTTTACACTGATCTGTCCTTATAAATTCAGAATCTTCTGCCAGAACAAAAACTATGTAGCACAAAATATTGTCAAAGGATAACTCTGGTCTAGTGTTTGAACTGGACTGCTGCCCTAGATGACTCTCTTTAAAGAGAGGATGTGTTAAGTACTAAACAATTTGGGATTAGCATTGCTAGGCAATCTTCTGATAGCCTCATTCCCATGTAATTACAATTGGCTTTTAGCAGTCAAGAACAGTATGGAATGAGGGCTCATTTCTAACATATAAAATTATTTTTTGAGTGAGGGTTGTACAAGCCATGTTACTTTGTTTTTGTTGAGTGCCTTCAAGTCATTTCTGATATATGGTGATCCTAAGGTGAACCTATCAGAATTTTCTTGGCAAGTTATGTCCAGAGGGGGGTTGCCATTGGCATCCTCTGAAGCTCAGAGTGTGTGACTTGCTCAAGATCACCCAGTGGGTTTCCATGGCCAAGCCAGCATTCAAACCCTGGCTTCCTAGTGTCCTAGTCCAACTGGGTTGATCCCTCCCCACACTGATTTAGGACTGAGACAGGAGCACACTCCTTACCTGGCCAGCCATTACCCCAACTAAAGATGTCCCTGTCACTGTGTCTGACATGGAAACGGGGTGCCTGGCTGCACCCACATGCCCAGGTGCCCTGTTTCTGCATCAGAGGCAACGGTAGGGGCTTCTTCAGTTGAGGCGATAGCCAGTAGGTAAGGTTTGGGGGGGAGGGAGATTGCACAGCCATGGTTTTGTCATGGCGTTTCCTAGACGCTCTGCAGAAATTCCCCTGGGGTAAAGGCCAGATCCTCCAGAACCCTATCTGAACAGGCAGGATCAAGCCCAATATTGGCCCAGGGGTTTTGGCTTGTGCCATCTGATGTAGAGTACATGAGGCAGTGCAGACAACCCATCAGAAGCCTAGACTAAAATCCTATTGT
Organism: Sceloporus undulatus; assembly: GCF_019175285.1. Lineage (NCBI taxonomy): Eukaryota > Metazoa > Chordata > Lepidosauria > Squamata > Phrynosomatidae > Sceloporus > Sceloporus undulatus. The sequence continues at coordinate 284,058,058 of NC_056522.1, read as the reverse complement.
TAGTCCAAACCAGAGTAAACCCACTGAATTGGATTTACCTGAGTTGACTTACCATTCATAAACTGATTCAATAGATATACTATGACTGAAACTAACCAACAGGATTGTAACCCTAGTGTGAATAGGATTTGCCTAGTTTGCCAGGTATTTTGACAATTTATCTTTCCAACATCTGGTGTTCAGCGCATTGTTATCCAATGTTATGGGACTATTTTCAGTTGATACAATCTGTGGATGTGGACAGGATTCTTGCTCCTAAAGGGTAGAATCTGACTGCTTAACTCTTATCCATCTTGCCTCATTGGGGCTAGCCATGGATTGACTGTTCAGATGGGTCTGGAGACTGTTTGCCTTGATACCTTAGCAAGCTACCTTTACAGAATTAATTGCATAATGACTTCAGAGAAAACCATCCCAAATTAGATATACGTAAAAATTATTACCCAGTTACAAACATTCCTTTTTGGACAATCTGGAGGCTGGTGGTGGCACAGGCAGAGGCTCACTTTTGAGCCTAGTTTCAGACCTGAGCCTAGGTTCAGATTCAGGTTTGGTTGTTCTGAAGGAAGACCTTGAATGGAAAAGGAATGAGGGAATGTAACTGCTGCCTTTCACCTTGCTCTCTCTGTGATTTTTGATACCATCAACCATAGGACTTCAGCTTTGTGAAAATGCAGTGGGATTATATTGCTATCTACAGGGCCAACTATAGATGTGGGCACTGAGGAACTATTCCTCTGCTTCTTGGCAATTATGCTATGGTGGTACATCAGGAAACTTAGTAACATCTACATGAAGCTATTGAGAACATTCATGAGGGTTGGAGGGGCAAGGCAACATCAAGGTGCAGATAATATCCAGCTTTTAAAAAATGCTGTCTCTGTGAAGTGTGACCATGCCACAGTAGGGACCTGCACTTGATGCAGAAGAGTGGATGAGTGCTAACCAAATGTAGCTGAATCCTAGTGGATGAGTGGTTCCTGGGTCCAAGATTTACATAATTTGTCTGGAGAGGAATGCTCTAGAACTCATCTTTGTCACATGAGATTTAAGTTGCCTCAGTGGCAGAGAACCTACTGTCAGCTGTAGCTGGTGGGGCATCTATGGCCATTCCTGGACAGCATGATTAATGCATTTGTAGCTTTAAAACTGTACTACTGCCATGTGCTTTAAATGGAACTATGGTTCGGTACAGACCGCCAGGATGCGATGTCCTGACGCCAACAGTAGAGCTTGAGACAGCGCGCCAACCGCACGGTCCCAAGCCCTACTACGTGCAGGTGGTGCCATTACAGCACCACACTGCTCCGCCAACACGGAGGGAGGGGGGCGCGTGCATGACGTGTCGTGTGCAAAATGTCCAAATGGCACATCGCACAGGACACGTCACCACACTGCTGGAGGAGCTCCGTTTCACAGCTCCTTTTGGGCGCATGCACGATGGGCGCAGCAACCAAATGGCTGCATCAAGATGCAGAGAAGGAGAAAGGGGCTGCCCCTTTCTCCTCTTTAGTGCAGGGATGTCCGGGGGCATGATGCCCCAAGGACACCCCTTTTCCCGGCTACAGAGAAGCAGCATTTTGCTGATTCTCTGTGGACCGAAAAAACACCGGATTGGGGCCACAATCCAGCGCCTTTGGGGCAGTCTGTACCAGCTCTATATTAGACCTGTATCAGAAAAAATGATGCAGTTGGGCTGCTTAGTTTTCTATCATACAGTGGGCCCTTGCTATATGCGGGGGATCCGCCCCCCCGTGTAAAGCAAATCACGTGTAAGCTTGAGCCCCATTATATCCATTGGGGCTCATTGCCCACTGCATGCGCCATTTGAAAGCCCGATTGGATATAATGGAGCTCGTGCCCGCTGTGCACGCATTTCCCAGGCAGCTTCAGTGTATGCTGAAAGCTGCCTATAAGGAGCCTGAGTATGGTGTGGGCTCACTGTATATATATACTGCACCCCTGAGCTGAAAACAACTTTATTAAAACAGATTAAAGATGCAACTTTTGGTGTACAAGTCCCTGAACTGTTCAGGACCACCTTCTTCCCTATAGAGCAGCTTGGTCTCTCTGATGTATAGAGACACCCTGCTCTGTAATGTGGCCTAATGAAGTCTGTTTGGTTGCAGTGTGGAGGAGGGCTTCTCAGATATGGCATCCAATGCTGGGATGACTGTCCTATTATGACATGAGCTCCCAGGATAAGATGTTTCTGCTTGTTTGCCCAGACCTTTTTCTGATCACTAACCAAATCAACTACCACTAGAGATTTTAATCACTGTTTTCTTGTTTATTACCTGATATTTTTTCATTTTGTTGTATTAAAATACTCCACTGTAAACTGTTTTGAATTTTGCAATGACACAGTAACTTACCAATAAAATAAATAAACCATTAAAATGAATCTATATTAATGAGAAATACTTTAGTGCCTATGTGTAGCAGGAACAAAATAAATGATTGGTTGACCCCAACAACCTTGTTGTCCAAAGAAGAAAGGCATCAGGAAGTAGAGAGGAGGAGCATTATAATCCATGGGACAAGCTGATGAAGGAGAAAAGAGAAAACTGGAAAACCTTCTGTGATTGAACCTAAGTGCATGTCTTGAAACTTTTCCTGGCTTGCTCTCTACTTCATCCATATGTAAACATTTACAAACCATGGTGATGCAATATAGAGAATGGTTTTCACCAAGTTCATTTCAAAAATGGGAAGGTGTAAACTGCTGACCCCTAAGTATTGCTAAACTACAGCTCCCAGCAATCCTCAGAATTAGCTATAAGGATGAAGGGAGCTTCAGTACAACTTTGTGAAGTCCTGTTTAAAACATGAATGCTATAATTACAAATTATATAACATTGGAAAATATTAATCTTTTATGATGAATCAAGTTCTACAGGTTCACACTTTGGAATATGTTTTATGAATTTTAGGAATATGATAAAAGCCTATGCAATAATGTAGCAAAATTGAAACTCCTCATTGGTAAATTAAATCCTTTATTGGAGATGCTTATTCATAAAACAATGTGTTAATCATAATATATAACAGGACAGGTTAAAAGTACAATTGTTCATACAGTGCGCCCTCCCCTTACGCAGGGATCCGTTGTGGATCCCTCTGCATAAGGGGAATTTCAAGCATGCTGGAGCCCCATTAGAAGTAATAGGGCTTGTGCCCATGGCGTGCATCAGTGCACTGGCATGCGCCCCATTACTTCTTGCATGGCGCACAATGGGCATATGCTGAAAGCCGCATATGGTGCTTACGCAGGCACGCTGTATTAAACTAAAAAACACTCAAGATTCTAATTGTTTTATAGCAGTAAGATTTACATCTATATTTTTTCAATTGCATTTAACATTTTTTTCAAAACTTTTTTAGCACTGGAGTAAAAGAAATTCTATTTTTAAGGTAACTAGATGAGGAAAACACATGAACAAAACAAAGCTAAGTAGGCTAGACTAATATTAGCAATACAATGAAGACATTTGCATTTATTCTAAAAAAATTAACAATAAACTGCTGTACCTTGTTTGAATAATGTACATTTTCGACAACTGCAAACAAAATAGCTATTAAATAAATGTCAACGATCTACTAGCTGAATAAATAGTGGAAGACATGATATTTAGCTGACAGAAAATTAAGAATGCTCTTATTGTGGGGTCTGCTCTTGTTCCAGATGCTACATTCCATTCTTTACTCACCCTATCTTCCAATAGGTTGCTTAGGGCCTATACAGACCGGCATTTTGTGCCAGCCTGTGGGTGGAGTCAGGGCGCAGCGTCCTCACGCTGGATGCCCTAACTCCATCCCCAGGGCACCATTTTGGAGTGTGCCGGTCCACACAGCATGCATCATCATGGCGTGACTCTGGCACTGCATCTATATGATGCAGTGCCCAAGGGGCATCATAAAGCCCTACTGCCATGGCTATGGCGCCCTTTGGAGAGTGCAAAAAGGAGCTGCTTTTTGTGGCTCTTTTTTGCACTCTCCAGAGGCCAGACGGGGGCTGAATTCTATCATTGTGAGGTTGCTGCAGCCTCCATCCGGCCAATAAAGGGGCGGCCTGTAAATTGTTGCTAACTGCCTCCGGTAGACCACGAGTCATGGTGACCTTGTTTAAATATTTGAAGGGATGTCATACTGAGGAGGGAGCAAGCTTGTTTTCTGCTGCTCCGGAGAACAGGACCCGGAAACAATGGATGCAAGCTACAGGAAAAGAGATTCCACCTCAACATTAGGAAGAACTTTCTGACAGTAAGGGCTGTTCGACAGTGGAACACTCTTCCTCGGAGTGTAGTGGAGTCTCCTTCCCTGGAGGTCTTTAAACAGAGGCTTGAAGGCCATCTGTCGGGGATGCTTTGAGATTTCCCGCATGGCAGGAGGTTGGACTGGATGGCCCTTGTGGTCTCTTCCAACTCTACGATTCTATGATCCGGCCAATGAGGTAGCACCAAGTCCCCCCCATGCTTTACCACTCTGGTCATGTCCTGCAGGCTAGTGCCTTTCACCCTTCCTAGCATCATTGCCTCTTCTAATGAGTCATGCCTTCTCATGATGTTGCCAAAGCATAACAGCCTCAATTTTGTTATCCTGCCTGAGGGAGAATTCGGTCTTGATCTGTTCTAGGACCTATTAGTCAATCTCCCCAAGACTAACGAGAAGCAAAACAAAAACAAAACAAACCATAACTATGTATGATAAACTCCAAAATCATGAAGGTATACCCTAAAACTAAGAGGTACATATTGAAATCAGAGGTAAGACCAAAACTGGATATGAAATCAGATGTACTCTTTCCCCTGATATTTCAGTTTTATGTACTGAAAACAATGTGATAAACAGCCTTAATTATGTGTATGTATACTGAATAAGAGGAGCCTGAAGTCATTTACCCTCTTAAGACACTATCATCTTTATTTTTTCATACCCACACAAACAAGCACACTTCCAGATACTTTTATCACTTCTCTCCTTCCTTATCCTCTTTTGACTCTCTTATTTTCCATATTTTGGAATTTCCTTTCCTACAGATAAGATGCTCCTGTCCTTTTCTAAATAATCACAAACTCCACCTTTCTCTAATTTCTAGACTAAAGACAAAAGAAATCTATCAGAAATTCACAACATATACATCTCATATTGTTTCTGGTGAATCTTCTAAAACATTTCCTTTTGCTGTCAAGGATGTGTCTTTTACATTGTCGTGTGTCCTTCATAGCCAAACCTACATAAGGCGAGATAAAACTGTTTTCTTACATTAACAGAAAAAGAATATAAAAATTAGAATGCTATTATATTTTTACCTTTGAATATATATATATATATATATTTATATATATTTAAAAAGGTATGCTACTGAAGCTTGTTAGTGTGTTTGAAGCATGTTTTTATTAAAATTGCATTGGTGCTTTTGGGTGCAAAATCCCTGCAATTCCATCCTTACCAATTTAGTTAAGAATCTAACAAATAAAACTAATTATCTGGAGTTAATGATAATGATAAACCCTAACTGGGCTGGGACAACAGCAACTGCACAGCCCGCTCCCGAAGTGGACTGATCCCACAATCCCAAATGAATATTTACCTGGAAATAAATCCTACTGAAATCAATAATACACATATAGGAAGCAGTTGTGAGATAATATTACTGATCTCTTCCCCACTTATCTTCAGGAGCTGCACATATCTATTGGAATCAGAATAGAGGGCCATCTCAATGGCTGCCCTCAGCCCTGGTATGCCCTTCCTAGGGAGACTAGAATCGTTCCCCTCCTTGCTGCCTTTCTCTTGCCACTAAAAGACTCCTTTATTTTATCTATTTTAAAAAATGTATTGTACTTGAGCCTCAGTATTGGGGGAAAGGCAGGATATAAAGATAATACTAAAATTAATAATAATGTGAGCCCTTTTATTCACTGTAATAGCAAGGACATATATGCCATCAGGAGGAAGAAATTCAACAGCACTTTATATTTTATTGATTGCTGCAGCAGAAAGGCGGGGTATAAGAATAAAGTTTATTTATTTATTATTTATAGGAACCTCTTCCCTTCACAATAGGGGGTGTATGATACGGGAAATAGGACAGTAAATAAACGTCTGAAACCATTAAAAGCAACACTAGCACACTGATTTAAAGAGTAGAATCAAATAGGCTTCAACGGAAAAAAGGATAATTGTGTTGTGAATTGTTAATTATTCTGCACAGAGTTGTAAAGCCTCATCAATAAAGGCAATGAACTGAATATGTGCCATGTCTGGAACTCGCCCACTGAAAAGTCAGAGGCAATCACCACCAAAATTCAATGATGACATGAGTGGGGTAGGGATGAGAATCAGAAAAGATTAATAAACCACATCAACATAGGCAGGAGCTTGGGTAGAGCAGGTTGTGTCATGGCACCCAAACAATATAGATATGAACAGGTATGTCCTAGAACACTCATCATCATCATCATCTTCATCACCACCACCACAAGGGCTAATAGAGAATCCTGTAAATACGTATTTGTTTACTCACCATTATAGACCTTTTGGCTACCACCATGTGAATTATAGGATCCAGATAAGTAGCAAATGATTCTTTTTTATTTCTGCCACAAATGAAAATCCTACTGTTCAAACAGACTTTTAGAAATAATTGCCAAGGCTCTTAATAGTATGCTGTTTTGCTTATCCTACTGGTTCTTAATGTCCTTCACAGATTCATTTTAATTGGTTTTCATTCTGTGTATAATTTATTTGTGTTTTTATTTACGATTTTGTGTTTTAACTTTTATAGATCATCTTGAATCCCAGAAATGGGGAGAAGTAGGATATACATTAATAATAATACATTCGGACCTTGGTGTCCCCACTGATTCTAGGACCCCAGGTGGCTACCAAAATCTGTGGATGCTCAAGTACCATCACATACAATGTTACAGTAAAATGGTGTTCTTCATATAAAATCGCAAACTCAGGGTATGTTTTTTTGGATTTAAAAATATATACATTTTCAAGCCATGGATGGCTGAATCTGTAGGTGCAGAACGCATGGATACTGTGGGCCAACTATAGTAACAAGAATTTCGTATCTGTATAATACAATAATTTAACTGAACTCTTCACTGAAAAATAAAAAAATCATAACATTTAGTAAGATTTTGAATAAATGGTTATTTAAATTAAGATATCTAATTTATTAAATGTTAATTTAAGAAAGCAATATCTAAATTTAAAGTAATTTCCATTCATGCTTTGTGATTATGGAATTGTTTCAAATTTTCAGTACCACACACATTCCCACACACATCCAGTTAACAGGTAAAATGATATGAGTAATTTCTTATTAGTATTTTCGGCAAGACTGTATTATATGCAAAAGTAAATGTGAAACAATTACAAGAACACATTTTCATGGGCTTGGGAAGACTATAGGTTGTCTTGAATGCATTTTAAAACGTCAACAGAAAATGCAGGGCTAACAATCCTGTGGATGGTAAATTCAGAATGGATGCTGGAAATAACACACTGCAATTCCCAAGTAGAAAAATGAAAAATACTGCCATTGTTGCACTCTTCCATCAAGGAATCTGAAATAAGGAGTGGATGCAACCTCCAGGAAAAGAGATTCCACCTCAACATTAGGAGGAACTTCCTGACAATAAGGGCTGTTCGACAGTGGAACACACTTCCTCGGAAAGTGGTAGAGTCTCCCTCCTTGGAGGTCTTTAAACAGAGGCTGGATGGCCATCTGTCGGGCATGCTTTGACTGAGAGTTCCTGCATGCCAGGAGGTTGGACTGGATGGCCCTTGTGGTCTCTTCCAACTCTATGATTCTATGCGCACACACTCTCAAATGTTTACCAAGAGTTATGTACATAGAGTTCATTTTAAGATGAAACGCTAGGCCAGCAATTCCCAATGGGGGTGGTGAGGGAAAAAGGGGCAGCAGAGGGGCCTTCAGTCAAAGTACTGGCATGCAAAGAAAACAAGGGGAATCAGCAGTCTTTAGGACCATGTTAGAGATGAGGAGTTAAAGCATGTGGTAGTAGGGAAGATGCAGAGGCAAAAAGGGGCTTTCACATTTGGAATCCTGCTTAAGCTTTGTGAATTTAGCTGGGACTCAGCTGGTGGGTCAGGGGTGTGCTGCTGCTGCTTACTTTCACTGGACAGGCCACGAGAAGAGGTACCAGAAGAAACAATGTTTGTGTGTTTATGGGGTGGGTGACTTGAAGCTGTATGAGGAAGGCATGTCTCTGGGAAGTACAGGGAGGAGTATCTGGGGTTGATTCCTTGAAAGTCCTTTATCTCTCTAGGACTGAGAGTCCTTCTCCACTGAGGATAAAGATAGGAAGCTAGCTGCATCCCTTTGTACCCCGGCAAAGAACTGGGAGTCCTTCTTTACTGGGGAGAAGCTTCTTGCTTTACAGCCAGTCACCTTGGGATCAGCAAATAAGGAACCAATCGAGCAGCATCAGAGATGCCTTTAGTCTGGGTCAGCCTTTGACAGATGTCCAGTATAAGCGAGAGGCTTCTTAGTTGCTGCTCAGCCAGCTATTTGGTTGCTGCTCCCAGAGTAATTGGATGGAAAGGAAGCAGTGAAGGAGAAGCCTCTCGCCATTTTGGGCTGTTGCTTGGACATTGCTCCCTTTGAACTCAGTCACCATGAGAGCAGCAAAAAAGCAGCCTGCCAGCCTTCCTTTTGATGAGGGCAAGAGGGAAGAGCAGGTCTGGCTGCTGTGGGATTACATGAAAGGTGGAAGAGGAGGAGAATGAGAAGGTAGCAGGTAGGTGCAGCTGAGGTAGACAGCATTGGCCGAGTAGGTGCTACACAAACTGTAGACCTAATGTCAAGAAATAGACATGGGAGGCCACTAGGGTTGTAACCCAAGAGGAAAGAGGGGAGTAGCCCCAAAAAATTGGAGCAAAGATGCTATAGTGCATGGTATGTATAGGAGTCATATGATCCATCAAAATCTGGATTAGAAAAAGCTGCACTGTAACAATGCTCCCCAGTAGACCAAAGATCATTTGAAGATTTCAGAATATGATTCAAAGAGATGCAACTGGGCAGTATCCTAAACAAAAGTCCATTAACGGCAATTATCTAAAAACATTACTAAAGAATTTGTGGTAGCTGATTGAGTGAAAATCCCTGCTGGAGTGGTTGTGCTAAATAATCCAGAAGCGATTGAGCATGATTAATCGTATAAGAGCAACTTTGTGCATAGCATAGTATTAAATGCTAGCCTTGTTCTAACTCTGCAAATGCACAACCACGTGTGCAACAGATCTTGCAGTAGCACAAGAATGTAACTAAGCACAGGCCATAAGATAAAGGAAATGTGAAGATGGGAAGACAGTACAATAAAAGTCCATGTCTGAGAAACTGAATGTTAGGCTATAAGCAAAGGGAAAAAATATGAGGGGAAGAGGGAGTTCAAACTAAACTACTCCATCTTGTAAGAGATTATAGGAGGCATTTTTAAAGGTCATTTGGTCTGAATGAATCCATGCGGATACAACAATACTGTAATAAGCAAGGAGGGAAGCAATCTTTCCTACTTTCCATGTTCAGGTTTTAGGCTCTAAGTCCTCTAATAGTACAGGGTAGTGTAAAGGGTCATTTTGTCTATCTGTCCATTCATCCCTCCCATCCTTCTTTCCTTTAACCCCTGTTCTTTAGAAGGCCTGATGAGAACTATAAGGCCCCTGCTTGAAGTTAACAGTGGAGCACCTTTTAGTGGTGGGAATCTATAGTGTTTTCTTATGACCTCAGCTGCTCCACAATATTGCTGTAGTTTATTTATTGGTGTGTACTATCCTCAAATAGTTTTTTAAAAAGCAGAAACACAATATTAAGATGAATAGACACCAGAAAAAGCTATTTCGGAGGTTCACTTGCATACACAGGGGAATATCACCCTGCAAAGTAACATCAGGTCAGTGTTATAGTGGTGCAGTGACACTTTCCAACATTCAGCAGTTGCCAAGAGACAGCTAACTATCAAAAATAGGGACTAGGACTCAGAACAGGTACTATTTTAGTTAATGGTGTTCAATGGACATAATCAGACTAGAAGAGCAAGTCAACAAAGTGCATCCCAGAAAGCTGATTTTCATCCTCCAGATTCCCCAAGACTTAAACAGAGCGAATTGTCACTCCTGAAAATTACCAGGAGCAGCAATGCATCTTTTCAACAGACAGCAGGTAACTTCTATACTGTTTTCACAGTCAAGAGAAAAACACAAAATTATTTGTCAAAACCAGAAATGAACTTCTGACCAGTTCTAGGCGTTAACAGTCCACACTGTCCCTGGAATGTAATAAAGAATTGGCCTCTGGACTTGGCACTGATGCCCACCCCAAAGTAGTAGCACAAAATGAATGTGGAAAATAGGTTTGAGCTTTAAGGTGCACAAAAAAAATTAAGTGTGTAAAATAATACGACAATGATCCATGTTAAGGATTTAAAGCTTTGTTCTCTCATCAGGAACTGCCTGGGAGAAGAAGAGTGTCAGCATCATTATTGGATTTTTAAAAACTACTTCAGTGTTTTTGGAGGTGAACTGAAAAGGAAATAACTCATAACATCTAGGTATCTAATTATTTCACTTAAAAAGTGCAAAAGTGAAATTAAGTAGACATGAAGCACCATTTCAGTCACATTGTTTAAGTAAAGAAGTGAGAATTCACTAGCAGTATTAACAAGCTTAAAGTAGTCTAAAAGGGTTACTGGTAATCTTTCATACTTGGATTAACAGCCTTCAATATTATGCCAAAATATTCACTGCACAGATACTGGGTACAGTACAGAAATATGAGGGTCTTCCGGTTCCATGAGTCTTTATCTTCACACGTGCATTCAATATGTGTATGTGTATTTATTGAGACTGAAGACTAACTATTGTTTTGCCAGATAGTGTATCTATGGTGTTATGGCCCTTCCTTGATCACAGGTTATGGAATACACAAAGTGAATCTGTAAGACAGATAACATGCAGAGATGTTATAAAGTTTTTTTGTGCTGCAACTGCTTTTTGAACTAGAAAACACTGCAAGCCATTCAGGTCTATGAAGCTAACCTAGGGGCAGAATAAGTGGATACAAAATGGTAGTTTGTTTCAGAAGGTGTCTTTATTCTGTATTTTTGTTAAACAGTACAATCAATATTCATTACACTATGTATGTTTCATCTAATTCAATGAGGCATGCTTAAGTAAACTAGAAACCAGCCGTGGGCATAGGAAGATGAACACAAGCTGTTATGGATAATCACATTTTACCTGTGAACCAAGCAAACCATCACATACTTGAATCAGAAAACAGATTTATCTGATCCAGGACTCTATTTCCAATTACATGCTAACTAGAAGAACGTGACAGTGATAGGTCATTAAGTTTGTCCCAGCATCTCCCACATAGGGGCAAAATAGAACCTTATTGTTCAAAATTACACCACATATTTAGGATTACATTACAAGCCATTATGCAAAAAAATAAGAGAAAGTGCTAGCGTAAGTGTAACCATTACGTCAGAATTTTGTACTGCCTAAACAAGGAAAGATTTACCATCATGCTGAATCTAATCATTTATTTGTTGCTGTGTGTCTTCAAGTCCATTCTATCTTATGGAGACACTCATGCAAACCTATTGGCAAGATCTGTTCAGAATGGATTTGCCACTGCCCTCTCCTGCTGCTGAGTGACTTTCCCAAGGTCATCAGTGTATTTTATTGTACTTTAGCACACAAGCTTTATATTTTTATTATGTTACTTTTATATTGCACTTTAGATATAAGTTACATTACTGTATTTTCTTTTTTAAAGACTATAATGACAGCCCAACTATTTGTTTTAAAGACAATTTTATAAACATAATAAAAAAATATAACAAAGTACTGTTTAGACAAGGTTTCGCCACTTGATATCATTCAGGCTGGAGGAGGGGAATGAGAAGGATATCAAAGTGAGAAGGCACTCTCTTAAATATATCCAGAGTACATTTAGCTCCCACTTTTTGAATATACAGTAACAGGAAATGGACTGGACTGTTATCCACATAAGGATGAAAGTGAGTTAATATGAGCATTGTGTGCAGCTTAAGACAAAGGGAGAGTTAACAGAATGCAGAACAAGAGTTTCCAAACTTTTTCAAACACTGCAGCTCACTACAGTATTCATGCTAAGCAATCAAGTCAAATGAGTTAAATGGCAGATCCCACATTTCTAAAAAGTTGTGAAGTTTCAACCAAATAACAAATTCAAGGCCAATGCTGTTCTGTTTCAGGTTTCTAGGACTATGCATTTAAAATATGGCATAGATATAGTACCAGTCCCTGCAAAATGAGAAAACTGTCACATGCCACATTAGTTAGTTTGAGAAGCAAAATTCTAAGGCATACCTATTACAGGGGGCCCTTGTTATCTGCTGGGGTTTGGTTTCAGGACCCTCCATGGATAACAAAATCCATGGATGCTCAAGTCCCATTAAATACAAAGGCATAGCAAAATGGTGTCCCTTATATAAAATGGAAAATGAAGATTTGCTATTTGGAATTTATACTTTTAAAAAAATATTTTCAAGCCATGGATGCTTGAATCGGTGGATAAAAAATTTTGTGGATAAGAAGGGCTAGCTGTACTTAAAGAATACTAGGCCACAGTGAATCCTAGAGCATCCTACAGTAATAATGAATCCAGTAAAGTGGTCAAATTGCAAGTCCTCTTTTTAATGCCATTCATGTTCTCTTGAAGCATTACTGTAATGTAGCACTGTCGGCATTCAGTAACAGTTTGTAAGTGCCAAATTTAGAATCCTTACAATCTGACCTACTATATTTAGAAACATCCAAATTCTAGGTGCTGTATAATGAAAATATGTGGATAATCCCTGCTGAACCACAGAAGTGCGGAATATGATTTGCAGTGATCAAGACACAGTGCTTCATTGTTCAATGCCATTTCCAATCACCAGCTTGAAGAAGAAATACACAAAGTGTTAATGTGTATAAATTTAAAACACATTGTCACTTGAACTTTTGCTTTGGATTGTGTAGTTAATGCTACAAAATCTGAAAATAAACTGCAAGAAATTGTAACACAAGCATGCTAATATTATTTTCATGGCAGCCAAGATATTCTATGACAGCGTTAGGCTCCAGGAAGATGAAAATGAACAGCATTCTCCTTTGGCAGAAACAACACTTTGCAAATATTTTGTTCAAGTTTAAACACCACAGAAGGGGAGAGGGCATGACAAATTAAAAAGAGAAAAAACCTGGTGCAATTTTCACCGTGGTAAAAGGAAGCGCACATTATAATTATGAGGTTCAGAAATTTTCTAATTACCAAGTTACCAGAATTGCTTACATAAGGCATATGGGAAATTCCAGTGTTGTAGTGTATGTTTTAAAAGACAAGCAAGTAACATCTTCTTCATTTAAACTATTTATTATTCTAGTTATTGTTATACTGATTTGTGAAAAAATAGGCCAAACTGTACAGATCATGCTACATCTTATTTCTAATGTAAAACTTCAATAGACAGAAATTACCATTTATTAGCAGGGGTACAATTTTTGAAGTATCAAAATTTTAGGAAACAATTATTTCAAGTAAAAACAATTAGTTATACAGAGAATCCACAAACTTTCTGCCTCGATTAGTGAATAACTACTAATCAATTAAAACAAAACTGTACCAACAGTATCCATTTAGGTTTAGAAAAATCTGAACAAATGGGAAAATATTTCACATCAAAGCACTCCAAAAACATTATCGCGTAACTATAGATTTCTAACATAATCTTCTTAAAATGCTCATTATTAAAATATTTTTGAGAAAATCCAACTTAAAATGTTTAAGATATATAACCCAGAAATCCTAAATTTTTCACTCATCTTTTAATAACTTGACAAACAATATTATAGAATCATAGAGTTGGAAGAGACCACAAGGGCCATCCAGTCCAATCCCCTCCCATGCAGGAACTCTCATATCCATACTGCAATATAATTAATCCTGAATCATGGATAGATATTATAATCAAATTACATTCAGAAAAGTAAATATGAAATGGTGGTTTGATAAACAGAGCTGATTTCCAAATCCAATTTTACATTCAATTTTTTTGGAATTTGAAAAGAATCTGGCACCAATTATCATTTTTATGTGTGAAAGCAGACCAGAATATTTAGAAAGTATTGGGGGGGGGAATTAAAAGTTCTCCAATACATAATGTGCATTTAAGATTTGTTTGTTGAAAAACATGGACAAATATTTATTTCAACCATGCAGGAAAAATTCTGATGAACTGGAAAGTATTTTGCTGCAGGAATTCTGGGTGCACTAACTGCATTTGTACATTTCATAAATTTATTAGAAAAATGTTCTGGCTGTTTTTATTGCCGTGTGTGTGTGACTGGATTTTAACAAAAATACAGTACAAATCTTATTTCAAATGTTTTTAATTATTATAGTTGAAGTTTTAGGATTTTGGTCTATGACTTTTCTGTTTCCTAGCCAAGTTCTCAGTTATTGGGCAACATCCAATGTTGTACTGTATGAGTAGACCTCTGATCATGCTGTAGGTTGTTCCACCCCCACTCTTTCCACTGTATATTTGTTCTTAACTCTGATCTCAAGAGAACCCTACCAAGCATGCTGCAATACATTTTCTAAAATAAAAATCATGTCAAGTGTCAAAGAGTGTTTAGTGCAAATGTATAGACAATTATTCCTACTTAAAAGCAAATCTCTCAAGCTTCATTCCAACATAACAAGAACCCATACTGTTATTACGCAAACAATTACTGGCCCCATTGTTTTCCCACAGCTGCAAGGAGATAAAAAGCTTCTACTGTCTTGTTTAGACCCTGGAATATACTGAGAACAGGTCAGAGTCAAATAATAGTTTCAGAAGCTTTTGATCTCTTCTTGAAAATAGTGGGGTGGGGGACAGGGGGCAAGCACAGTACTGGTTTAGAGCTTAGCTACTCATCTATCCATTCAAGAAAATTTAATCAATGGAATTACTTTGTAATTTATTAATGTCCCCTTTCATATACATTTCTGGACCAGAATAGCACTCCCATAGTCTTTGATAGCACTTCCATAGTCTTTCCTCCCCTCCCACAACAACCTGATAATCTACATTAAGCCTCACAACAACCCTGTGAGGTAGGTAAATAGCATATCTGCCGAATAGAAAACTGTTACATTAAAAATTACCCCCAAAATGATTCAATGTATCAGCAATGATTGTGACTTAAGGTTTTGACTGAGTCATCAGTGTGTGCCATGAAGATACACAAGTCTCAGTACCTTCCTTTAGTTGTCATGCTCTGCATCTGTACGCTGTGGGATCAGTAATTAACTGGTTCACCTTTTATCTAGAATGCTTCTGTGATTATTCCTATGTTACAACTTATATTTATCTGTTTGTATAAGTTATGTTAACTCAATCCTTGCATACAAAATAGGCTGAGTGGTACTAAATTGTATTTCAGCATTTCCTGTTGCTCTTCCACACCAAAGCACTTTGCAGAATGTGTGTTTTATTCACTTGTTTTAACCTTTTATTTTTCAAGTTAAATTTCTGGATCAGAACATGTTCACAGCAATCTGTTGCAATACTCGTTTTTAAACATTCACAATAAAAATTCAAAATTCTTAACTGTTTGCCTTCTAGCCATGCCCCAACCCAGTGCCATCCACGTTTAGCATGTGAGTGCGTGGCGATTGCAACACTGTCATACTGCATGTAGTGCTATGCACGAGAAGTGAACTGAGGCAAAGGAATGCAGAAGGATCTTTGAGTGTTTTATAGAGATTATGTTCCTAGAAGTACACCAGGGATGTAAAGTAAGAGTTCAGTTCTCTTTGATTTCTCATATGAATTTAACTGTATGTTCAATACAGCTTCATTTTGTTCCAGAAGCCACAAAATTTCATTAATTTATTAAAATTAAAATGAAACTAAGGCAATAGTTTCTAAATAAATTGAGGCATGAGAACATTATCCCCTGTCCCCCAATCTCCAAGAAAAGCAGTGTGAGGGGTATCTCCCACTCAGAAAGATTTGTTGAGACAAGATTACCTAAATACGAAGATAGAGCCGCGGGTGTTTCTGAATGATGAACTAAAATGGCTCCAATAGCATGTAGCCCAACCAACCTGATTTGTTCAGGTGTTGCGTTCACTGGACACGAGAAGAGATGATGAAACTTACTTCTGCCACAGTCCACAAAGCAATCTTGATGGTATACTTCCAAAACAACCTGCACTGCCCTTATTCATCAGCACATATGAGTCAATATAAATCAGGAAATTGTGCTGCCCTTTACTAAAGACTCACTGAAGTCTTTAATAATGGAAAAGCCTTTTGTCCTACTACTCCAATCTACACCCACCAGCAATGTGAATTCTGGGTAACTAACCAACGCACAGGTCACATTTGGTTGTCTTGGAAGTCATGATTTCAAGAAGAAGCTAGTGTGCTGAATCCTAGTTCCAAGTCATTTAAACAAACCAGCCTTTGGTCCTTGGTTCATTTAGTTTGATATAGGAACCCAGCAGTAGCTGGGTTTTACTCCTAAGCAAACTGAAGAAATAATCGAAAGTTTGTTGCCGATTTCTTTTCCAGGTATGTTGCGGGGAGGGGGGGGGGAGCCAGAGGGCTGGTTGCTCTGGTCCATAATTTAGCTGCTCCCCATGCTCCCAGGTCCAAGATCTGTTTAGCTCTTTCTGCTGCAAATAGGAGCAATCAAATAGCATGCACAAGCATGCTGCTAATCCATGCTAAACCAGGGTTCCTGCAGATTCCTGGTTTACCTTGATACATGAAACAGGCAAGTATATATCTGGCTCTTTGTAGGCACAGAATCCAAATGAATGCATAAAAATAAAGGAAGAAGAAGAGGACAAGCATCAGAAAGGGATGATAATAAACTGATTATTGTTCTGCTCTCTATTATGTATAAATCAAGATGATACGGGGTGAAATCAAATTGGAGAAACAAAAATCCTGAAGCAAAATATATTTTCTGGATGAAAAAGCTAAAACAAGGACAAAGTTTGAAAAACAGGCACCAGTGAATACAACACAAAGTAGATTTTAGAGGGAAGGCACTAGGCAGGCAATACAACCGTACACAGTGTACACAAGAAAGCACTACTGAGAGGCAATCTATGCATGAAGACAAGGGATGAGGGAGTTTGGAAAAGGTCTCCTGTCTGGTCTAATCACATGAGACAATTTTGCAAACGCAGTGGTAGAATGGATGGAGTTAAGATACTTCCTCTTGTGTGTTCCACTGTAGTAGTCTTAAGATTTATGAGTCCTCTCTAGCACTAGTTGGAAATACTTACCTAGTTATGTAAGAACTCAAGACTGATGTGGACAATTTTGGATCTGGTGTCAAAATTATCATTTTTAATTGTGCACTCGCACAAAAAACTCACACAATATTCATATCTCTTCTCACTCAATATATCCTCATACACAGACTTTCACTCTGACAATCTCAACATGTATTTCAATTATATCATCAGATGCACATAGGAAAAACTGCATGAAGTAGTTGTGAGAAAATGGAGACAAAGGAAGGCAATCTCCCATCTTTCTGTCAAGACAAAGTGAAGCATAACACCAGTTGAAACACCCATTAACTTCAAATCAGTTATTTTAGTAGTCACTACCTTCCTACTTTATTGTAATTTTGTACATGTTTTACTTTACCTTTTTAAACTATAACTTTGTTATCCACTTACCTGTTCCTTTGAGCAAAACTACTACTGCATCTCCCTCTTTTTCAGTGCCATCCACAGCACTTCTTTAGTGAAATGTGTTGCCCAAAAAGCACTCCATGGCCATGCCACATGCATTCAGAATATAGTTCATGAAGTAAGATGCCCATTAGTACCACACTCTTTTCTCAGGAAGTTTTCCTGGACTATTCTTCAACTCACAATCCACTGTGATAGATTATAAATCAGGAGACAAGGGGGGGTGTTTCCAAATTAATCATATGAAACAAATCTAGCTTGCATATCTAATTAATCAAATTTACTATTTCAGAATTTGATTTTTATCATGTCTTTAATTTACTTTTTTAACTGCTCAGCAAAACTATAAAATGGGATGGGGAGAAGACGACTTAATGAAACAATAGAACTTCACAACTTATCAAAACATTGTATTATCTCTATTTAACTATTTTCAAAGACTCCCATATATCAAGATGCTATGCTTATATATGCAAACCTACTCCCCAGATTTTTACAAAATTAGTGCTAAACATACACACATGCTAGTTCTTATAATTACAGGGAAATAGGGAAATCATATAGGCAGTAGACTATCCAACTAATCAATAAGAAATGAGCCTTCCTTCCGCCTTCTAAAGTTCTGACCAATGAAATTATATGACTAGCAAGTCATATAAGATGTACTAATATTCTGTTCCTCTTCCTTTCACTGAATATATAGACCAATACAGGAAAACAGCATTGTTATATATCTTTTGCCAATTATAAGTATTTCACTACCACTAGCTTCAGCTATGCTTTCATGAGCAGCAGGTTATACAGCAGGTAATATTTCAGAAGAAGCTGGTGGAATCCTGGTATTTTCACTGTTTTTGTAAAATTTATTCCTTCTTTGCACTGATCAAACTCTATTCCCACTGTACTTTAGAGGTGAGCAGAAAATTTTCACCAAGCTGTGGGCTTCATTTCCCACAAACCCTGACCACTGCTCATACTGGCAGGGGCTGATAGGAGGTAAAGTTTAAAACATCTGGCAATGTATCTTCTGCCCACTCCCACCTTAAACTACCTTGAAACTAATTAACTAGATATAATTATACAATATTTACCACACCAATATAAAAGGAAGAAACATGAGAATTATCTATATGACCACTCTTACATTCACTATTCATAAAATTCTTAGGTTCTTTAGTTCAGTATCAGAATTCAAAACTAATTTTAAGATAAATTATTAAATTTATTATACATATTTTCAAGCCTTCCAATACCCTGCCTTGTTTAATATTGCATCAACAAACTAAATCTGAAAGCTAGAATGTTCAGGGACCGTTCAAAGAGCATTTTTAAAAAGGAAAAATGATAATAAAATGCTCTGCAGCTGCTTTCTAGTTAGAAAAAGCATAGTACTTTCCAGCTACAAGAGGCATAATAAGGAGGTATATGTGGAGCTTGTGACAAGAGCAAAGTTAGACTATGTTTCTTGCAGCTTTATAATCGGCTCAGCAGAAAATGAAAATTACAGTAAGGTACAGGATAGAAATGCATATGTTCACAATTGTGCACTACAGAGGCACTCTCGCATTCTGCACTTCACTTGGGGCATATTTTCTAAATAAGCAGAGCAACTTGTGGACTTCCAGATCTTCACTACTGGACATGCTTCCTATAGCTGATGGAAGCTGCGTTCCAACATTTGGAGAGCCACAAAGTAGCCCACCCCTGCTTTATAAGATCAAGACCACCATTGCACAAGGAAGAAACTAGAGTGATTCACAGGAAGAGAGTTTAAAGAATCAGAATTAAACATTTCAGCATAATTCTCTACTCCTTTGTAAGTGTCAGTTCAAAATACCTACTCTACTCCTATTCATATATAATAAATAAATTATAACAAATTCTGTTTAGGGTAATAGCTTGATTAATAAACCAATACTACTAAGTCAAATTTTATTATGTTAGCTGCACAACAAATTTAATCTCCATGTAGATTTTGGCGGCTGAAATGGAATAAACTAAGGAACAGGTAGAGAATCGCTTATCCAAAATGCTTGGGATCAGAAGGTATCTTGGAGATGAGACCTAAGTCTAAA
This sequence comes from Sceloporus undulatus, assembly GCF_019175285.1. Taxonomy (NCBI): domain Eukaryota; kingdom Metazoa; phylum Chordata; class Lepidosauria; order Squamata; family Phrynosomatidae; genus Sceloporus; species Sceloporus undulatus. The sequence continues at coordinate 284,038,201 of NC_056522.1, read as the reverse complement.
CAGGAAATTAATTTATGTTTCATATACACCTTATACACATAACCTGAAGGTAATGTTATACAATATTTTAAATATTTTTGTGCTTGAAGGAAAAATGGTGTATACTAAAACATCAGAAAGCAAACATGGCACTGTCACAGCCACCCATGAAAAAAGTTTTGGCTTAGAGAATTTCAGATTTAGGATTAGGGATACTCAAGCTGTATTTCCATATATCTCCCATGAATGGAAACATATTTCCACTTGTGTGTATTATGCCAGGGCCTTTAGACATGCATGGCAAAGAATCTATTTAATTTTCCAGTAGCTGCTGTTTGTCTCATGGGTTCTGCTTTGCAGAGCTGTCCAAGCCTCTGAAGATTTTTGCAGCCCACAGAACTATTATATCCATTACTTGAGATATCAAGTACTGTTAAAATGGTACTTAGCTGAATGATAATTGAAGGTTTCTATCCCTATTATCTGTGATTGTTCTAAAAAGTTGGCTACCAACTTTTGTTAACAGTCCATGTTCCTGTCCTTTTAATTACGTACAACCTATCACAGGCAGGGGATCAAGGCCAGCTCAAGTTGGCAAACATATATAAGGCTTAGATAAGGCATGTGATTCCTGTCCACTTTTAAGATCTCCAACAGAGGAGACTCCAGCATACTCTGAGACAGCATATTCCATTGTCAAACAGCTCTATCCATCAGGAGGGTCTTCGTAATGTTTAGATGGACTACCCATTGCTTTGTGTTTTATCTCTGGAGCTGCAGAAAACAAGCTTGCTCCATCCTCAATGCGACAGCCCTTCAAATATTTAAATGTGGCTATCATGACAACTTTCTCTTCTTCTGACTAAACACAAACAGCTCTCTACGATTCTCCTCATAGGACCTTTCACCATTTTGGACGCACTCCTTTGGACACACTCCAGCTTATCAACATCCTTCTTGACCTGTGGTGCCCAGAACTTGACACAGTATTCCAGGTGAACTCTGACTAAAACTGAATAAAATAGTACTATTACTTCCCTCAATCTAGACACCATATTCCTATTGATGCAGCCTAGATTAGCACTGGCCTTTTTAGTTGGCCCATCACACTGGTGATTCATGATCATCTTGTGGTCTACTAAGACTCCTAGATCCCTTTTTCATGTACTGTTGTCAAGCCAGGTGTCCCCCATCCTATATCTGTGCATTTCAATTTTTTTGCCTAAGGGTAGTACCTTATATTTCTCCCTCTTGAAATTCATTTTGTTAGTTCTGATCCAATTCTCTAATCTGTTAAAATCGTTCTGACCCTGTCCTTTGGAGTATTGGCTACCCCTCCTAATTTGATCTCATCGGCAAATTTGATAAGCATGCCCTCTACCTCATCCTCAAACTCATCGATAAACATGTTGAATAGCACTGGGACCAAGACAGAATCTTGTAGCATCCCACTAGTCACACTTCCCCCCAAGATGAAGAAAAGCCATTGGTGAATAAACTTTGGGTTCAGCCGGTCAACCAGTTACAAATCCACCTAACAGTAGCATTATCTAGCCCATATTTTACTAGCCTTTTTGCAAGAATATCATGGGAGACTCTGTCAAAGGCATTATTGAAATCAAGTTATGCTACACCCACAGCATTCCCTTCATCTATTAAGCTTATAACTCTTATCAAAAAAAGAAAGAAGAAGAAAGAAGAAAGAAAAGACAGAGAGAGAGAGAGAGAGAGAGAGAGAGAGAGCTAGTCTGCCATGACTTATTTTAGAGAAATCCATATTGACTTTTAGTGATCACAGCATTGGTTCGCCTAAGAATCTTCCTGGTATTGATGCTGACTGGGCATTATTTGGGTGGTTATTTTTATTTATTTGAAGACCAATACTATTGCTAACTATTAAATACATGAATACTGCACTATCACTAAAAAGAGGGATATTGCTATACTCCATCAGTGATGATAAATATATTACAACAACCAAGTCTATTGTATAGGAGTCATATCAAAAACAAATATGAATGCCACTGAAGGCAAGAGAATAAACTGGGATTGTAGCGAAATCCTACAATCCGGTATTACACATTAAAAAATACTAACACTTTGTTTCCTTGGAACTGAAAGACCTCTGCAATAGGTGTACTTGTGGAAAGGCCTGTGAATATTCCATCAAGTACTGGATACCAACGTAACACTGTGGGATCTCTAGGGATTCTACGTTACATTAAATAATTTGTATAGTGGAATGTCCACAATAGAACATACTAGAACAATAATCTGAATCAGTTTTGATGTGCAGCAAATAAAGCATTAAAATCGTATTTTGATGACCATACACTTAAGATTCAACTATGGATATCTGAATTTCCTACAATACTCTATTGCTGGTCTTTTTGATGTTCTCTAGTTACATACCTCAAATTATTTTATTAATTTTATACCACATACATCACATAATGAGTAGCATCTTCAAGCTGATTTTACTTACTCGTTTAGAAACATATTTTAAGACTAACTTAACATTTTACACTATAGATGAACAATTATCTACAAGTATAAAAACACATTATGCTACTCTGCAAGGTTTGCATGTACAGCAACGTGTACTCTACATTTAAACATAAAGGTATATGTATAAATAATTGCTAAAGACAAAAATATTTTTTCTGACACCGCATCTTATTTTCAGATTATCCTGTGGGCTTTTTAACACAACAGGATAAAAGCTTATTTGTTTGGATTATGTATAATTCACATTTATGTAAACATATTTTCTGTTATTTTTCAATTAAAACTAAGTTGAATTCCACGCCCCACCCCCAAAACGTTCCAAAATATCAATCAATCCTAAGAAATAAAAAATTAATATTAGAGCCCAACATATCACAAAATCATTTGTTAACTTCTATGAACAAAAAGGGAGCTCTAAATAAAGGACACAGGAGGCAATAAATTGACACGACAAGTAAATAAAAGGCTAAAGCACTCCAATACCATTGAAACGGTTTTAATGTTGTTGCAAATCCATAATGCAACAATCACCAGAGACCCAAATGTTTAGAATTCATTTTAATCACCCCTTTTCACCTACTTTACAGAAATAAAGAATTCAATTCCTCCTTTACCTGAGTTTGTGTATGGACCTAAAAACGTTTCAGTGTCAAGTAAAATTCCTACTATATGTTTAAGAAAGAATATAAAAATATTAACCTCAGCTTCAATGTACAGTTTCCAGAATCTGCCAGAACTTGGGAACTGGGCAACAAGGCGTTCATAGGTCTTCCGTGCTTTGTCTATAGGCTGATTCTAAAAATTAAAAACCAATAAATATTTACAATATTTATGATGTTAAAATATGTATTGACATTTACTTTAGAACCAATCAATGTGAGTGGACCCATTGATAAGGAAATGTAATCCTATGTCACTAAACCTGTGCCTCTCGAATGAGAATGCTCCAAGCGTCAAGGTCATATGGATTCTCTTCTAGTTTCTTTTCAGCTTTCTTTACTTTTTCAGGGACATATTCAGCAGCCTAGAAAACACAAAGCAGCATGTTAAAAGTATACAACTAGTTTGACAATGTCACCTGCCACCTATATATGAATGTTCACTTTTACATAGATATATGAACATGTAACTGATTACAATCCCCCCTCCCCCATGATACTAAAACAATGTGCACAATGGTAACATATGCAGTACACAAGAAAAATGCACAGTATCAAATAGGTTTAATCTCATTACTGTAGCTCAATGCTAAATCAAATCCATGGCAACAAATCCAAACATCTATAAATTGAGCCAAATATTCTACAAAATGCAAAATAATGTAAAAGTTTGCTAATAAAACATGGTTTTCTCCCTTACTTCTCCATATGATAGTTTTTCACTGTGCTTGAAAATCTGTTCCAAATCATTTCCACAGCCATTGAGAACCACTTTGGTGTATGATGACCCCATTCCCACAAATGGAAGCCATTCCATCCAGGGAATTACATTACTGAAAACAACCCTTTGCAATTTAAACCAAAAAGCTTAAACTTTGTATTACCAAATAATGTTGGCTTCTTTTTCTATAATGGCAATAATAGGCCTGTGTCACTAGATTTTAGAGATCTTAGAAATATAAGAGCACCTTCATAAATGTCAGAACATATCCCCAGAGTAAATAAATAATTAAATATATAAATTTTGAAAGCCCAAGGAGACTAGATTTGGTCTAATGGATTAGTCTCTCCTTCCCTCGCACTCTTATACTATGATACTAAAAACAAGCTATGCCAGAAAAATGTGATCACAAGAGACATAAAACATTCTTGATAATGTAATTAGCATTTTTGCTGTGTAAGCATGCAGGACCTCTGTAGAAAACTTGAAAAGGAAAAAAGAATGAAGCACTTCTGACAATATCCCATACAACCCATTTGAATGATTAAAAACATTATTTGGTAGGCCTAGACTGTTTTCAGAAATTTGCATTTTAACACTATGGTAAAGGGCAAAACTGGAAGGACATGACAGTTGCCTTTTTGATTCTTCTCTCAGTTGGAAAGACAATGGAATAATCCCTACTTGTTTTAACACTGGAACTGGTAGAGGAAACTACTCACACCCAAAACAAATAAACATTTCAGCCTTCTTTTGGAAAATGCTTTTCTTTATACAGCCATCTCATTCACATCTTATATTAAAAAAAGAAAAGTAAAACTAGGATTTCAAAACAAATGTATGTTGGGAGGTGAGACATCTATCTTGGAAATAATCCGATAACAGATTACTTCCCCAAACCCAAGAAGGCAAGAGAAACTTCTACTATTAAATGTTAAGGTGGACTACTTGAGATGGAGTTCTGGTTCTTAAAGGCTAAGCTTTCAATGGAAGTATGTGTTTATGTGCCTTCAAGATGCCTGTTGATTCATGCAAACCCCATGGATTTCATAGGGTTTTCTTGGGCAAGAAATACTCAGAGGTGGCTTCTCATTGCCTTACACTGAAACATAGCCTACAGCCCTAGTACACCTTAGCAGTCTTCATCCAAATACAAAACATGGCTGACCCTGCTTAACATGAACCCCATATATAGGTGTGTATGTACAGCGGGCCTTTGGTATCCAATGGGATTTGGTTCCAGGACTCCCCATGGATACCAAAATCCGTTGATGCTCAAGTCCCATTAAATACAATGAATGAATGAATGAATCTTTATTTGTATACCGCTATTCCAATGATCACAGCGGTTTACAATCAGTTAAAATATGATACAGCAAATCCAATAAGAGAAATCCCCCCACATTAAACAATAAAATACAACAATAAAAATATCCATCATTCAATCACCTTTAAAACCATTAAAACTAATAACAGCAATAACCCCAAAGACATCCATTACATTACAACAGCATAAAGGAGAAGAGTGGAATTAAGGGACATGGGGGAAAGCAAGGCGGAAAAAATGAGTCTTTAGGTTTTTTCTAAAAGACTCTAGGGAGGGGGCTGAGCGGAGCTCAACAGGGAGAGAGTTCCAAGCCTGCGGGGCCGAAGCAGAAAAAGCCCTATGTGCAGACATCACATATCTCGTGTCAGGAACGCTCAAAAGCTGTTTCCCACCCGACCGGAGAGTGCGGGGCGGATTGTATGGGGAGAGGCGGTCCTCCAAGTACCCTGGGCCCAAGCCATTTAGGGCTTTATAGGTTATAACCAACACCTTGTATTGCGCCCGGAAGCCAATTGGCAGCCAGTGTAGGTCCTCCAGTACCAGTGTTATGACATAGTAAACTGGTGTCCCTTGTATAAAAGGGCAAAATCAAGGTTTACATAAGGAAATTTGTGTATTCTTAAAAGTATTTTCAAGCTGTGGATGCTTGAATCCGTGGATAAAAAAATCCTTGGATGAGGAGGGCTGACTATACATCCATTCCATGAAAATTGAGAGGTATCCCATTTTCAAACAGAAAGAGTTCCACTCTGAGATTGCTTTAATGCCCTGGCTCAGTTCTAGGGAATCCTGGGAATTGTAGTTGACTGTGGCACCAGACCTTTCTCACAGGGAAGGCTAAATGTTTCACGAAACTGCAGTTCCCAGAATTTCCTAAGATTGAGCTAGGGTGGCTAAAGCAATCCCAAACTGGATTATTTCTGCAGTGTGCTTTGGACCTTAGTTCCCTTTTTCTTACTGTGCACAGTAGGTGGTGGGAGGAAACTCATCATCATCCTATGAACTACAGGGCAAACAAGCACACATCAGTTACCTAGAAGGGGAAACAGGAGTCCACATAAGTAGCCTGGAATAAGTGTACACCAAAATTCTGCCCACTAAAATTCTTATTAGCCTCAGATATGATAGTACAGTAGATTAAAAAAAACACACAAGTGAACTAGCAAGAGCCTGGAAGCTAAATGAACATACTGCATTACCATATAATTTGAATGACCAACAACATCCTGACACTTGGGAGCCACACATACCTCCCATGGATCTTGGAAAAATTCAAACACAATTTGAACATCCACCGCATCATTTGTTTTAGGCCAAGAGGCTCTTTCCCAAAACGAAAATTTCTGTCTCTTTCTGTTTTGAATAAGACCCCTCTTAAGTTTAAAATAGCTTGGGACCCTCCAAAACTCAGGACAATATTTTGCTCAACTTCTGCTAGACTAGTGCTTCTCAAGATATCTGATATAGTAGACTGGCTATTTATTTCCCCCCGAATGTACCAAGGACTGATACTGAATTTGTGCAATATTCCCATCATATTCACATAGACATCTAGAAACTTGATCAGGCCAGTGTTAAATGGGTAGTGGACTCATGGACAACCAGACGGAGTAGTACTGCCCTAGGGTATCTGACAGACTTTTATAAACTGACAAATGGAAGCTAAACAGGGTCAGTTTTGATCAGTACTTGGATGGAAGACTGCCAACAAATATCAGGGGTTGTAGGCTATATTTTACAGGACATATAGTTTAATAATCAATAAGCCTCCTTCTACTTTATGCAAAAACGGACAATTACTAAAGATCCCAGATTAAAGACGGGCCTTGGTGTCTGATGGGTATGGTTCCAGCAGACACTAAAATGGCTGCTCAAGTCTCATTAAACATAATGTCGTCCTTTACATAAAATAGCAAAATCCAAGTTTGCATTTTGGAATTTATATTTTTTTGGAATATTTTCAAACCGTGCATGACTGAATCCATGGATAAACATAGTAGAAAAACATGGGATAAAATTATTTTAAACTCCCATGTAGGTTCATTTTTAAACTACAGTATTTATAACAGTAACTATTTTTTTTCAAATATTATAAGAATTAATGTTTCAATAACATTTTTAATAAACATCAAATTGAATTTTCCTGGTGAATATTAAATTTATTTAAATTTTAGTCAAAGGCTAAAGTAACATGCTGGATAGTAAGGACCTTATTCCACCAATTTTTCACATCCCATTCATATAAAACCATTTTAATTTGATCATAAATGTGTATGAATTAAGTTCAATCATTTGTGGAGTGGTGACCTAGGTTAGTCATTGACTAAAAACATCCAACATTAAATCCACAACACATTCCATTCTAGAACAGATTCAAGCAAGTAGAAAAATCCATTTATTAGTGCATACATTTACAATGATTGGATTCTATTACTATATACTGTTCTGAAAACTCCAAGTCAGTATACCAGTATCCCTTTACTGTTTGTTGTTGTGTGCCTTCATTTCTGACTATTATCATGGGGTTTTCTTAGTAAGATTTGTTCAGAGGACCCCCCCCCCCCACGTAAGGGGAAAAATGCGGATGGTCAAGCCCCATTCAAATGAGAGCCCCATGGGAATGTGCACCATTGTTTTCTTCCTCCCTTCCTTCCGGCATTCCAAGCCACACACACACACATATATATATGGCTTTTTCAGTACAGCCAGCTCTCTCTCTCTCTCTCTCTCTCTCTATATATATATATATATATATATTCCAAGCCATATATATATATATATATATATACACATACACACGGCTTTTTCAATACAGTCAGCCCACCATATCCATGGTTTCAACTATCCATGGCTTGGAATAGTCAAGGGACTACCTTTACCTTTTTTTTTTTTTTTAAATGTAATTTAATTTTAGTCCCTTGACTAAGAGTTCCTGCATGGCAGGGGGTTGGACTGGATGGCCCTTGTGGCCTCTTCCAACTCTACAATTCTATGATTCTATGTGCTATATCCTCAGTTTCATGCTCTCCATAAATAGATTCGCTCATTATAAGGGATGCCATTAAATCTCCCATATCTTACCATAATGTGAAGCTGATCAAAACTAGCTCAAGTAAATGCTTTCCTAATGTGTTTTGGCATTTGTATTCTTAAATAATTATATGACTATTCCAGGCCATGGATAGTTGAATCCATGGATATGAAGGGCTGACTGTACTGAAAATATTGAAATCATCTGAGTAATAATGACTAAACTTCCAATCCCAAAATGCCAGGAAGTTCTATTGGAACAGGCACATCTACCTGCAAAATTGTTTTTATTTCTGGCTCAACAACTGGCACCTGAATTCAAAACTCTTTAAAGGATCTGATCCTTCAAACATTGGTTGATCTTTATGTGGTGTGGGCAAAGCGTGTCCTAGGGCTCAGCCTTCTCTTCACACTCAAAAAACTCAAACTACAGTTTTCCAGAAGACTCTGAAGGGCATCATCACAAATTTGATTTAATGCAATTATTCAGATTAGCTTCTGCAATTTTAAATCAATCCACTCTATAGCAGTAAGAAGTTAAAACAGTCTAACTCACATAGAACACAGTAATACACTAACCTCGATAGGGTAAGATGACAGGACCATTGACTTAATCTGCCCTATTGACTTAACTCTACACTAAACAACAACAACAACAAACCACTACAAAACTAAACAGGCATGAGTACTCAGCTCTCTCTCCTGGTAAAGACAGACTTAAACATGCATCTGTGCTAATTAAACAGGAGAAAAAGACTACCATAGCATTTGGGATGTTGTTTAAGCTTTGTGAGCTTTGCTGGGACTTGGCTGACGGGTTGGAAGTTTAGTCAAGAAAGGCTAACAGAAAAGGTAGCAGAAGAAACAACATTTGTGTCAAGGGATGACTTTAAGCTGTGTGAGGAAGGTATGGCTCTGAAGAAGGAGGATGAGGAGTATATGGTGTTGATATTTTGCCTCTCTCAGATTAAAAGTCTTTCCCTGCTGGGGAGAAGCTTCTTCCTTTATACTTGGTCACCAGTTGAGCAGCTACCAAAAAGCCTCTAGCCCATTCCAGCCTATGCCACAAGACCAGCACAGACAAGGGGATTCTCAGTTGCTACTCAGTCACTGCTCCCTTTGCACCCTATCCATCTGGGAGCAACAATGAAACAACTGGCCAGCTGGCCTTCTTTTTACTGTAAAGCCAGCACAGGCAAGACAAAGGAGCAGGCCTGGGCCACCACCAGTGTTGTACAGTGGGGCCCTGGTATCCGCAGAGGATCCATTCTAGACCCCCCTACTGCAGATACCAAAATCTGTGAGACTTCAAGTCCCGCTGTCCACAATGGCAGCATGTGCATGTGGCCACAACACCATTAGGGACAATGGGATGGTCGCTTACCTGAAGTCCTGTTGTCCCTAATGGCAGTGCAGTCTCATGCATGTGCCGCTACTGGGGACAACAAGAGTTTGCTATCTGCAGATGCTGAAGCCTGTGGATGGCAAGTCTGTAGACAGTGAGGCCCCACTGTACTGTATTTGCATATGATAGGCTGAGGCAGAAGAGATGGTGGTGAGCTGGGCATGATTGAGACAGATGCCGCTGGCCAGGTGGGTACTCCACGAACAATAGACCTAATGTCACCCAAGAGAAAAGGGAGCAGTAATCTGAAAAGGTTTGGGGACCGCTGCACTAGATTCAGGCAACTATACTGGTCCCACAGTCATACCTTTGTATCTGTGGAGGATCCATTCAAGACCCTCCCCCCGACACAAAAAAATATGGGACTTCAAGTCCTGTTGTTCCTAATGGCATGTACCACCATTGAGAACAACAGGGCCTGCTGTCCCCAGATGCTCAAATCCGTGGATGGCAAGCCCACGGATGGCGAAGTCCCATTGTACTGTATAGATCATTGTAAACTATCCAAACATACAAGTTTGATTTAGCAGTACAAACTGCATTCATGTTTGGTGAATACTATCCTCTTTGGCCCTGAGCAGTTGCATACCTTCCCACGCACAACCATCAGCCACACCCCAATACATTTGACTCCCTCTTTTTGATATAATTTATAATGTTCCAGGGCAGGAGTGATTTTCTTCTGGCACATAATATCTAATAATATTATGTGCCAGATATCTTGACTTGCTATCTTAACAAGTGGAGGAAACATTCAAACCTGAAACAGGTCTGACTATACCAAAGGAACATATTATATTCAGCAAGTGAAGGAAGTTCTATTAATAGCTGCATTTCTTAAAGGCTGTGCAATAACTGATGTAACAAATGATTATCACATAATGAGAATCAATTTTAATGACCCAAACCTTTATTTGTTAAAAATGATAAACTGGGGGGGGGGGGGAAATTATAGCCTTTTCTTCCTGGGGTGTTGCAGCACAGGAAAAATAGTAAGTAAGTAGAGTGAAGACTCAAGCAGAAGTGCTAATGTGTGAGCTGCATGGTAAAATGAAAGACTCTTTTCCTTTAGCTTACCAGGAGGCAATGTGTTGCTCAGAATTTTTACAATGGGAGCAGTACACCCACAACAGGAGTGGTGCACATTAAATTCACATGGATTACTGACAGGCTTATGAGCTCTTAGCATTGCCAAATGATTACACCCACAATGGGATGTATGTATTAGCCCCCAGGGAGATCTTGGACAGCTGAACCCCAAGAAGAAAACTTAAATTTTGACCCAAATGTCCTCTAAGAGACATGGGGCATTCTCATCATGTTTTTGTGGCCCCTGGGGCACCTAGAGGGAATTTTGGGTTATTTTGAGGAGAGGAAATAGTTTTGAACTCTGGGAGGCTCCAAATGCTGTCCAAGGGCACTTAAGGATATTAAAGGAGTTTTGGAGCAAAAGATTTTTTTGACAACTGCATGACCCTGAGGGCCACTCAAACAACCAACACATGCCATACATTGCTCAGTCCAACTCTAGACTGGATCAATTCACACCTGCGCAATGCAAGGAAGTGCTACTCAATACTGATTCGTGGAGTGATGCTGCTCTGCTCGTCTGCAGAGATTCCAAGAAGGCATGAAGCAGCTCTAGCCCATAGGCACAAAAAAGCACACCAGGGGAAAGGTCCCCAACATTAGACAACATAAAAATAATTGTTTAGATGCTCTTGATCGACATTCCCTATAAGGCACCATCCTGGAAGTTAAGCAGGGTCAGCATTGGTCAGTACTTGGATGGAGGACCACCAATGAATACCAGGTGCTTTAGGCTACATATTTCAGAGGAATGAGCTGGCAAAACTATCTTTGAGAATTCCTTGCCTAAGAAAACCCTATGAAATTCATGAGAGCTACCGAAAACTTTAAGGCATATAGATACACACAAGAGGATGGTCTGTATTAATAGACAATCTGCCTTTTAAAGTGATGACTCTAAGACATGTATCACGAGCCCAAACAGACAGGCCGAAATAAAGTTGCTTCGGGTCACTTTGGAGGTACGCTGTTTAAATGACTTACTGGATTTTCTGGTGTATAAGACTATTTTTAACCCAGGAAAATCTTCTCAAAAGTCAGGGGTTGTCTTATATGCCTTAGGACTGGATTGTGGCTTTGGTGCGGCTTCTGGCCTCTTAGGATGAATGCATCATTCAATCAGCATACCTTCGAAGTGACCCGAAGCAGCTTTATTTTGGCCTGTCTGCTCGGGCCCTACATTAATTAAAAGTCTGTTATTCAAAAGAAAAGGAATCTAACAAATATACTGAGATTTTTGCTTCTGTCACCAGATACGTATGCCTTGTTTTTGGCACCTTCCTTCTCTAAATGAATAAACCACTGATCAGATTTACTAATTCCTTTAACTGTTGGAAAATATTTTTGAAAACAGTCCTTGACTCATCTTTATCCCTGCCTCCCAACTTGCCCTTCTTAGGTCAGTGCAATGAGTCAGGAAAGAACAGCTTGAAAAACCACTTGCAGTACAATACTCCAAGATAATCTTACCTACACTCTGGGCTGCACAACGATCACCTGGAAATCAGGTCCAATTTCTAGCTGCACCCCTTTGCTCACTATCACAAAATGTACATGATGTACATAAGCCTCAAGAGTTCTCTCTAACCCAACCTTTCATCCAGACTTTAGCAACCTGAGAAAGGGCCTTACTGTTCTTGGCCCAACTGTATCTTCACAACACAGAAGTGAATAAAAAGAAGGTAAACCTCATATGTTATGACTAGTTGCTGGGAGACAACTACTGCCTTTATTCCCAATGTGTGAACTTTCGGAAAGCATCCGATTACACACTGTGTGAAAATAAGATGTAGGATAAAGATGTACTTGGTCTAATCTAGTAGAGTTGTTCTTAAAAATAGGCACGATGTTATGACTTCCCACAGGACTTGGCAGTTACCAAAAGGGTACAGGAAAGAAACAAACTGTACCGCCATGACACACAAAACTGGCTTCTTGTACTAAACCTGAAGAATCTCCCTCTCTCTAAAGATGATTGGCCTTGTTACTTCAACCCATCTTGTGAAAATCAGCCTATTAACCCCAATATGCCTTTGATAGTCCCAAATCGAAGTCTTGGTAAACTATTAAATTTATAGGATTTCAACTGAAGAATAAATTTCTGTCTTACAGTGATGGAAAATGTGTGCCAAGGCAAATTTATTATAATCATTATCACTCTTAGTATTACAATTAACTGGATTTTTATGCTGCCTTTCACTGTGAAAGGGACCCAAGACGGGTCACAAGACAAAGTGAAAGGTGCAGGTGCATTTTTGCCTCATGGAAACAGGCAAGTTGAGAAGAAAAATTAGAGCACTTGTGCTCTTTTAGCCACACATAACCATACATAACAAAAGCCTAACCAACGGGCCAAACACTATTGAACATCCAAAGATATGGAAGAGGAAGTTATCCTTGGCATTCACTTAGTTTAATAGAAAATAGCATTGCTATTATATGAAGGTGTGCACTAAAAAAGTACTGAAGAAAATAATGAATACTACTGTAATTTTAAAAAACAAGCCCTCTGTGTTCATTTTGTGAGCAGAATATTTAAAGTGCCTCCAAAACTGGTAAGAACAATACAAAGAGCAGCATTTACTCTGGTAGAGCCTTGTGAAAGCCCAGCGAAATTCCTGAGGGGCTTGCCCTGCCCCTTTAAGAAATTAAGGTCCTTCTCTGGTCCTGTGCACAGCTTCCAATGCAGTTCCCCCCATAGTCAGCGTGTCTCTATGTAGGACACATATCATGAACGGAAGACTGTTCTACTGTCTCCAGTCTTTGTGCCCCGGCTACTCTTTCCTCTCTTCAGCTGCTGTGGACGTTGCTTTAATTTCAGAGGAAAATAGAACCACACAGACACACAAACCATACGAAGCTGCACACGAAGGACACAGTAATGTTTCTGTTAAGTTGATCCCATTTATTAGCAGGCCTGCATTTTGCTAGCTGAATTCCTATTTTGAATGCCTCAAGCTCAATTTTGCTTTGCATACAAAATGAAGCACACAGTGCAGACCTTGTGTCTGTACATAAGCTTTTATTCCGTGACTTCCATCGTTTTCTGGTTTAAGAATGTGAAGCTAATAGGCAGAAGGCTGTATGTGCTCTTCATTGTGTCACGCCTGGATATTAGGAAACACCCCTCTGCTTTCCCCTAATTCATCCCAGGAGAGAGGGCACGATGAGGCTGTAATGCCAGGCGTGGGCATCTGGAAATCAACCCCAACACAGGTCCACTGCAGCAGAGATAATCCACCTTGAGGCCGCTTTGACTGCCCTGGCTGAGTGCTAGGGAATCCTGGGAACTGTAGTTTGTTGAGGCACCATCTCTCTCTATGAAAGAGAAGGCTGAATGCCTCACAAAACTACGGCCTGTTACAGACTGCCAAAATAAAGCTGCTTGGGGTCTCTTTGGAGGTATGCTGTTTAAGTGATGCCTGGGTCCTAAGAGTCCGGAGGTCGCACCAAAGCCACATTCCATTCCTAAGCATAGGAGTGCAGCTTTGGTGCAGCTTCCGGATTCTTAGGATGCATGCATCATTTAAACAGCATACCTCCAAAGAGACCCGAAGCAGCTTTATTCTGGCAGTCTGTAACAGACCTACAGTTCCCAGGATCTTCCCTAGCATTAATCCAGGACAGTTGAAGCGGCCTCAAACTGGGTTATTTCCGCTGTGTGTTCGGGATCCAAGTCTGCCTTTGGCGGGTCTCCTTTGTGGGAGGGACAACAAACTGCCAGGAGCCCACAGCCCTGGGCCACAGCAGCCCGATAATGTATGCATCCCAAATGGCGACAGAAGGGAAGGGGAGCAAGATGGGGCCGAATGGGGCGAGGGCGGTGCAGAGGGCCTGGGAGGGAGAGGGGCTTAGAAGCGCAGAGGGGAGAAACGCAGGAGCCAAGACAAAAGAGGCCCGCTCCCTTGCCCTCCTCCTCCTCCTCGGGGCCTTTCTCAGCCCCTTAAGAGGCCCATTCAGCCAGGGAGGCCCTGCCTACTTACCTGGTCTCCGCCGGCGGGAGCGTCTCCGGACATGGCGGGTCCAAACAGGCCCCAGGAGGGGAAGGAAGGGCAGGGAAAGGGAGGAAGCTGCCGGGGGATATGTCCTTCCTTCCTTCCCTCCGCAGAGTCCCCAGCAGCAGCCTAAGATCTCTCCGCGCGGCCTAAGATACAAAATGGCGGCGCAACCGCCCCTCTCCTCGCTCCAGGAAGGGGGCGGGGCCCCAGTGAGGAAAGCGCGAGGACGCAGGGGCCGACGGGAAAAAAGGCAAGCGTCACGCCGCCAACGGAGCGGCGGCGAATCAGACAGATCAGGATTCTACGAGGGTTTTACGCGAAAAGGATGCTGGGAAAGAAAGAAACGGTGGGTGGGGTGAAGAATCAAGGAAGACGCATGCGCATGAGGAAGAGGAGAACACTCATCCGGAGTGGGTGGAAAGAGAAGGGAGACGCATGCGCACGAGGAGGAGGAGACTCGTCCGGAGTGCGGGGTGAGTGGGGTGAACAAAGAAGACGCATGCGCACAAGGAGGAGGAAGAGAAGGCTCGTCCGGAGTGCGGGGGGAAACAGAGAAGGAAGACGCATGCGCACAAGGAGGAGGAGGAGAAGAAGAGTCATCCGGAGTGTTTTCAAAAACACTCGATGGCCGTTG
The DNA here is from genome assembly GCF_019175285.1 of Sceloporus undulatus. Taxonomy (NCBI): domain Eukaryota; kingdom Metazoa; phylum Chordata; class Lepidosauria; order Squamata; family Phrynosomatidae; genus Sceloporus; species Sceloporus undulatus. The sequence goes on along the minus strand of NC_056522.1, from coordinate 284,022,851 downwards.
CTAATGTGGGAGGTCCCTGTCGAAAGGCATGTGCGTGGGTCACGCGCCCCTCCTGAGGAGACCCTCCTTGCTTCTGTGTGTTCTGCGCCTGCGCGAAGCAACGCTTGTGTTTTCTGCCTTTTAGCTTCGTTTTCCTTGTTGTTGTTGTGAGACCCCAAGTCTTTTTTTTTTTGGCTTATGTCGACCCTATATAAATAAAACATATAAATAATGTGTGTGTGTATATATATATATATAAATAAATATTATAAACATAAATGTCGTCATCATCATCATCATTATTATTATTATTCCTGACAGACTCCCTCAGAGGGTTTGCCATGGCCACCCTCTTTTTTTTCTTTATTGAAATTTTTTATACTCAATTATAATCAAGAAAAACTGCATCCATAACAAACAAACAAAAAACCTGTACATAATATTGAATAGAAACATAAAACTATCTTAAATCTTAACAAATAAGACTAAAACCTTTAATTGTGTCCTTTTCTGTTTTTTTCTGACGTTTGATAATACTCCAGAAACAGCCAGAAATGAAGAAACAAAGCCATATCTGCCACATAATTATAAAGTCCAAACATTGTTTCAAAGTAACATTTACAGCATTTTGCTTATTTGTGTTCCAAATACAGTATTTCATTCCAGACCTATAAGAAAGTTGCTTCGCCATATTTGACTTTTAAGCAACGTATCAAGGGATCCCTTTTACTCTTAAAACTCTCTATAAAGATTTATTTTTCAATAAACATGCCAGTTTATCTATGTCTATGATATTGTGCAATTTCACTAACCAGTCATTTATAATAGGGCTTTTATTGTCCTTCTGTTTATGTGGATATAACATTCTAGCAGCAGTTGCCATGTAAAATATTAGCTTACCATATCTTTCCTCCAGTTTTTCATCTGAGACCATTTTTAATTACATTTTTGGATCCACCTTAATTTTTAAGATATTTCATAGTGTATTGTGGATTTCCTTCCTCTCTGTGTGTGTGTGTATGTGTGTGTGTATGTATATAATGTTTGCACTTCCAGCACATGTGGTAGAAAGTGCCAGTCTCCTCTGCAATTAATCATCAGGGAGGATCAGTGTGGTTTTCTCCCAAATAGACATTTAAATGAAAACTTGTGCTCCATCTTAGATGTCATTGAACATTTTGATTGCCACAACGAGAGAAAACTTGCACTGATCTTCCTCGACTTGGAAAAGGCATTTGACAGCCTTGAATGGTGCACTATAATAAAAACATTAGCTCATATAAAAGCAGGTCAGAGATTTATGGACTGGATAAAAGCAGTTTACTCTAAGCAATCGGCTAGAGTGATAGTTAACCAACAGAGAACAAACTGCATTTCTTTACACTGTGGCACCAGACAGGGCTATCCAGTCACCCCTTTTGTTTATTTTGATTTTGGAGACGTTCTTGATCAATTTAAGTACCGATAAGGAAATAACGAGTCAAATTTAAGGGGGAATGTTTACACACTAGAGCCTATGCGGACGACGTAGTGATCATCACGCTGCAAGACCCAATAACAAGCATCACAAAGCTGATAACTAAAAAAATTTCAAACAGATTTCAGGCCTAAACGTTAATATAGAGAAATCGGCAATGATTACAAAAAATATGAGTCAAGAAGAGCAAAACAGTTTGAAGCATTTGTCAGGCTTTAATACTGTTGATAAGGTCAGATATTTGGGAATTTATTTTGACAAAAATTCAAATTTGTACAAAAACAACTACCAAAGAAAATGGACAGAAATTTTAAAAGACTTTAAAAATTGGCAAGAACTCAAATTTTCATTATTAGGTAGAATCACTGCTGTTAAAATGTCAGTTATACCTAAGATATTATTTTTGTTCCAGGCCATACCCATAATTAAATATGAAAAAAATCTTTAAAGAGTGGCAAAAACAACTGTCAGACTTTGCGTGGGCTGGCAAAAAGCCAAGAACTAGAATTAGATCAGTGGGAAAAAGCTTGGAACAAAAGAGTGAAATACTCCCTCTCGCAAAATATAAAAGAGAACTACTATACAATCCTATATAGATGGCATCTGTCGCCAGACAAAATAGCTAGAATATATGGGGTAAGAACAAGCACTTGCTGGAAATGCCAAAAAGAGATAGGTACTTTCTACCATCTATGGTGGTCCTGTGATAGAGCAAAAGTATATTGGAAGCAGGTTCAAGTTGAAGTACACAATATTTTGGGGATTAAGTTAAAATTGAGAGCGGAAACATGGTTACTTTGTTTGTTGGAAGACAACGTAGAATCAATCTTTGGTAAAATTATTTTTTATATGCTAACAGCCGCCAGACTAGTTTTTGCCAAATATTGGAAATCTGATAAAAAAAATAGAATTGGACGAATAGCGACTTGAACTATATGCCATGATGGAGGCAGACCCACTATCATCCAAACTGAAAAATGAGGATACTTCCAAATGGAGGTCAAGTTGGATTAAAGTAATGAGATACATGGAAGAAAAATGGGGTAAAGTGGCAAACATGTTATCAATTGAAGATATACCTATTTGATAGTCTATAAATTTGGATGTGTTTAGACCATTTTGAAGAGACATTGCTAGATATCAGTAGAAAACATATATCTATCATAACATCTTTATGATACAGGTTATAAATTGTGTAAGACAGAAAGAGATAATCAAGGAGAAATGGGGACTTTAAGTACAAGAAATTAGAGATTTGGTTTAAGGGGAAACCCTGGAGGTTAATATGTATGCAAAAAATACTATTATACTAAAAGATGGAAGAATACTATTCACAGTATTGTTTATATGTGTAAAGGTTTCTTTAGTATAAATTATAACTAATGTAACTTAAGTTAAGATGAGGCATGGGAGGTAAGCCAGTAGGATTTCTTAAGGAGTGTCACAAGAAAAGGATAGGATGTGATAAGAGAAAAAGATCGTATAGATAGTTCCGGTTATTTAGGGATAGGAAGTTTGTTAAAACTAACAAAACTGAATGTAAATATTAATCTGAAAGAAATAGAAGGAACTATGGGGTATTGGAAAATATGTTGATGTAACAGTATCAAAAGACGTATGATGTACCAGGTAATGAAAATAAAATTTAGAAGAAAAAAGAAAGTGCCAATCTCCTCCACACATTTCCAGCATATATTTCTGGTATTTTTAGACATCTTGGCCAACTTATAAGGTGTGAGATATGACTGAAATTGCGTTTTATAAAAGTTTTCTTTCAGATTTTAATTTAAAGTATATTTTAGTCGCTTTGACATGTTTTCCCCCATTGTTCTAATTCTATGTTTTGGCCACCATCTGAGGCAGAGAAAGTGTGACTTGCCCAAGGTCACCCAGTGCAGGGTGACCACAGGTCCACCTTTTTGAGGATATGTCCTACATTTCAACCTTCTGTCCAGGAGGAGTTCCAAAATAACCTCCATTTTGAGCTTCACTAAGAAGCATGAATTTATATTAGCATTCTTAGCTTTTATGTGATAAATGACATACCGTACTTTTCCCCCCTTCAATTCCTCCATTTTATGTTGCCTTGTTCTCCTTTGTGGTTAGGACGCATTTGGTTTTTATGCTGGAGCTTGTCCTATTATTGTTGTGCGTCTCCAAATCATTTTTTACTTATGGTGACCCTATCACAGGGTTTTCTTGGCAAGGTTTCTTCAGAGGGGGTTTGCCATTGGCATCCTCTGAGGCTGAGAGAGTGTGACTTGCACAAGTCCACCCAGTGGGATTTTCATGGTGAAGAGAGGGAATCAAACCCTGTTATCCAGAGTGTTAGTCCAACGTTCAAACCACTATGCCAACCTGACTCTTTTTCCTTGTACAGTTTTCAAAGAAGCAGCCCTGTTAGTCTCTTGTCTTGCAGCATAAAGACAAGGAAGGAAGAAGGATGAGAGACTAGAAATGTGGCAGCACTTCTGAGACTAATGGGTTTCATTTTTGTATTAGCTTTCGTGGATATGAACCCACTTCTTTGGATGCAGTATCGATTGGTAATAAATGCATATGGAGCCAGCATGGTGCAGTGGTTTGAGTTTTCAAACTGTAGTAGAAACCTTTGAATTGTTCCCCTCAAAGCATTATTTATCAAATAATATGAAACAAATAAAGAGACCCAGAGGTTTTTTTTCCAGGATATAGAAGACCTGAGCATGGCATAGTGATCTGAGTCTTGGACTATGACTCTGGAGATCAGGGGTCAGTTCCCTACTTGGCCATGAAACCTGCAGGGTGACTGTGGGCAAGTCACATCCTCTCAACTCAGGGGATGGCAATGGCAAATCTCCTCTGAACAAACCTTGACAAGAAAACCCCATGATAGGTTTACCTTAGGGTTGCCGTAAGTCAGAAATGACTTGAAGTCACACAACAACAAACAATAAAGCATATTTACATAGTTGTGGGAGTCGGATGGAATGGACTAGGATTCAGAAGAATGCAAATCATGTCCCTTACCTTATAGTTTCAAAGGTGACACAGGTCTTTCAGATCCTTACAATGGTCAGTTAGTGTTGATACGTGAAAGCGATAAACCTGCTTACCAAAAGTCAGTTTCCCAATGTTCAAATCCTCTGAGAAGATTCCTTTGTTAGATGTGCAACAGCAAAAAAATTTGTGTTAATAAGGAGTGTGGTATAAAGGCAATGTCTTTATTCATACCTCTATTAATGGGCTGAATCCACTGAGGTATCAATAAAGACAATGGCTTCCTGGCACATCATATATTAATTAATACAAGAGTCCTTGCTACTGCATATATAACAAAAGGAATTTGGTCAGACTTTTGAATTCTAGGAAACTGACTTTTGGTAAGTAGTTCATCTAAAGGTGCTGATAAATTTAGCTGTCTCCCCCCCCTTCCTTTTTTCCTTTAACTTTATGTGGTTTGGTTGTTAACCGTTATGTAAGCAATATGATTGATTCAATGCTCGGAGCCATCCTGTTTGCCTCCCTCTCCCACCTAGTCTGGGAGGTTTTCTGCTAGTATTATGGTATCATCTGCACATCTTAGATTGTTGATATTCCTTCCTCCTATTTTCACTCCTCCTTCATCTGTGTCCAGGCCTGCTTTTCTTATAATACATTTTGCATACAAATTGAACAGATAGGGTGAATGGATGCAGTCTTGTCTGACCCAATTTGCCAACTGGGAACCATTCTGTTTCTCCATGTTCTGTTCTGACAGTAGCCTCTTGTCTTGAGTACAGATTCCAGCAGTGTAAGCAGGACTCAGAAAAGGAAGGGGAATTAGGGACCACATTGCAAACATGTGATGGGTAATGAAGCACACCAAAGAATTAAAAAAAAGAAAAAAGAATCAGCATGTGTTTTATAGACTTTAGCAAAGCATTCGATTGTATAGATCACCAAAAGCTATGGAATGCACTCAAAGACACGGGGGTGCCACTACATCTGATAGTCCTGATGAGGAATCTGTACCAAGGACAAGTGGCCACCGTTAGAACAGAATTTGGGAAAATAAGAGTGGTTCCCAATAGGCAAAGGGGTCAAGCAAGGCTGCATCCTATCACCTTAGTTGTTTAACTTATATGCTGAAAACATCATAAGAAAAGCAGAATTAGAATCAGGAAAAGGAGGAGTGAAGATAGGAGGAAGCAACATTAACAACCTAAGATATGCGGACAACACCATAATATTAGCAAGAAATATTCAGGAACTGGAACAGTTAATAAGGAAGGTCAAAGATGAAAGTGCAAAGGCAGGTCTGATAATGACCACAGAAGGAATACACAAATTCAATCTAGACAATGAAGAAATTGAAATAGTTAAAGAAATCTCATATCTAGGATCAAACATTAACCAGAATGGAGACTGCAGTCAAGAAATAATAATAAGAAGAAGACTAGGAATGGGAAGGGCAGCTATGAAAGAACTGGAAAAGATACTGAAGAGCAAAGACATACAACTGAGCACTAAAGTCAGAATCATTTAGGCCACTGAATTCCCAATTACCATGTTTGGAAATGAGAGCTGGACAGTGAAGGAAGCAGACAAAAAGAAAATCAACTTATTTGAAAAGTGGTACTGAAGAAAAGTACTTAGGATACCATGGATAGCCAAGAAACAAACAAATGGGTTCTTGAACAGGTCAGACCAGGGCTCTCCTTGGAAGCAAAGATGATCAAGTTGAGACTATTGTACTTTGGCCACATAACGGGAAGGCACGTATCACTAGAAAAAACAATAATGCTAGGAAAGGTAGAGGAAGACCACAAACCAGATGGATAGACTCAGTCAGGGAGGTTGTGGGCATGGCTTTGCAGAATCTGGGCAGGGTAGTGGAGGATAGGGAGTCTTGGAGATGTTTCATCCATGGAGTTGCCATGAGTCGGAACTGACTCAAGGGCAGTTAACAACAACAATCATATCAGCTCTTAACCTACTCTTCTCCAGGTTAAATATACCCAGCTCCCTAAATCACTCCTCATAAGGCATGGTTTCCAGACCCTTCACCATTCTGGTTGCCCTCTTCTGGACATTTACTGTATACAGTATTCCTTTCAGTAATGAGATTCAAGGTGTCTAACAACATCTTAAAAATAACACAGATTTGTTGAGAAAACCACTTTATTCAAGAAAATGAACCAGCAAAGAGAATGTGAAGAACTACAGAAGTATCTCTTTAAACTAGATGAACAGACAACTGTATATACAGAAGATGATTCATGTAAGGGCAAAAAAATTAGTAACATCACAGTACAGTATACTGACAAAGTCTGAGCTAATGTGCGCACTCAGGAAAGAGCTGTTGAGTTTGTATTAGAAAATTCAGTATCGACTTGGTATATAGCAGCACTGAAACAATCAAAGTTTGTGCTAGGGATTCTGAAATGGATAAACAATGGTGTCCTGAAGACAACTTATGATGGGACTACATTTAGAACACTGTATGCAAGTTCTGGTTATTTGGGTAAGTAAGTTTATACAGCTGGAAAAGCTATAGAAAAGGACAATCAAAATAATTGACAGAATGGAGTACTTCTATGTGGAACAAGTACAATGTTTAGGAATCTTTAATGAAGGGAGAAATAAGTGGGGGCTTGGAGGTCTGTATGTTGTGTGTAGCATACATATGTGTCAACTGAGACTAGCACTTCATGCGATGAAGAAGACTGTACATTAATGTGTTAATCTTTATGATACTACAGGGCTCAACACTTTTTTATGTTCCCATGTCATGCCAAAGAGGGAAAAATAGAGCCTCTCATTAGTGGTGGGTTTTGTTGTGGTTAAGATTTCTCCTTGTTTCTTTATGATTGCGTAAATACCTCCCCATCCCACTACCATTTTTTTTCTTATGGCTTTTGCTCCTGGCTGCACATTCTGGTACTGATGAAATAGTATACAGTCAGCTCTCTGTATCCATGGAGCCAATCATCCATGATTTGAAAATACAGTCATCCCTCCATATTTGCGGCTTTGATATTTGCTGATTTGAATATTCACGGATTTCTTTAATATGTTCTCTCTAGGACTGTCTAGGTCCTCCAGTGCAACTCTGTGGTCAACTTTAATTAAAAGTTGCACTGAAAGACCATTTGTAGCTACACATTCTGTGGTCAGTGTATGTTGGACATTGACCACAGAGTTGCACTGGAGGACCTAGAGATTCCTAGAGAGGTGTCCTCTCAGGTAAAAACAGTGTTTTTGTTATCTGCGGTTTTTCCATATTCACAGGGGTCTTGTTCCCCTAACCCTAGTGAATATGGAGGGACAAATGTATTAAAAAATAATAGAAATTCCGAAAGCAAACCTTGTATTGACCATTTAATATAAGGGACACCATTTACTAGGCCATTGTATATAACTGAGACTTCAGCATCCACAGATTTTATTATCCACAGGAGGACGTGGAATCAAATCCCAGCGGATGCCAAGGGTTCACTGTATTTAAAAAAAGCCAATGTGAGGTTTTATGCAATACTGCTTATACAGAAGGCATGTCTCAGTGTTAGCTTATGAAATGTCCCAGCCAGTGATAGTGGCACACTTGAAAATGGAAGCTCATAGTGATGGCTTTTCTTTCTTTCTTTCTTTCTTTCTTTCTTTCTTTCTTTCTTTTTTTACTATTGGGATCAGCTTTGGGCCCTATAAGTTAATGACAAATAAAATATTCTTCTTTGGCGGATTACAAACCACCATTTTGTACGTATTCACTACGTATTAGGGTTAGGAAGGGGCGGTGCTTCCGCACCCCCTAACCCTAGTACGTAGTGAATACGTACAATATGGCGACGGCCGTTCCACACGGCTGCCGCCATATTGATGTAGCGGACGCTGTGCATCCGCACGTCGCGCGGTGCTTATGATGTCGCGAGTGTGCCATTGGCGCCTCGCGGCGTCATAACTGCGCCACAGGAAGAAGCTCCAGTTTGGAGCTTCTTTTTTGCTCCACGCGGGAGTTGCGCGGTTTGGCTGCTGCGGCTCCCTCGCGGAACAAACAGCAGCGCCGGCAGACCGCCGCAAAGCGGTGGTCTGTAACACACCCACGATAACTTTGATAACAACCCTGTCATGAGTCCTTCCAGTTTGAAAACATGTATCCACTGTGCTCTCTCCTCCCTTGCTAGGGTTATGGCAGAGAAATACAGACTGCATACCACAAGATGTATTCTCACTGTAAACTGGAGTTCTGCCAAATAACATTTCAGAGGTACTAGAAAAAGTTTTCTGTGTAAGAAATTGGGAACTGTTTTGGAATTTTTTAGGACAGAAAAGCAATATATTAGTCTGTAATGCATTTTATAAATACTTGTTTATGTTGTATAAACATAAACATTTGATTTTAGTTGACAAAAGTCTAATTCTCAAATTCTTCTGTCAACCTTATATAAGGTTTGTGTCTATGCCATCTTTCCATTGAAAAATCTTGCACTGAGAGATTTCTGGGAGTTTTCTGACTCTGTGGGAATTGAAGAAACAAAACCTCAGTTGCACAACTGTGTAGCTATGTTTAGTGTTTCTGGTCATGGATCACCCAAGCCTTAATATTTCAGGGCAAAAACATGAAATCTAGGGTCTACTCCTTGTGATGCCACAGAGGGCGGTTAACATCACAACTGTTGTACAGAGCACAACATTCAAACAATAATAATCAAATTTAACAAATGGGGCACTTTTGAAGGCAATGCTCTTGCCCTGAGATTCCTCCCTTTCACTGTGAGCATTAGACGTGGGGATCCAGACCCTGAGATGTGACAACTAGATATGTGGCATTAAAAGACATAGATAGAGAGTTTAGATAGAGAGGCCCTAAGGGATCCAGCAGGGCTGTAGGTGAGGCACAACATAAATTCATATTGCTTTTTTAAAAAAATTATTAATGTTTTTGGGTTATAGTTGGTCATGCCTGAATATCCTACATTTTGTCCTACATTTTCCCCAGTTTTGTGCAAGAGACTTATGGCAACTATATGCTTACTGGTGTACTAAGCAGTTTACAAAATGTCAGCTGGGTATTCATTATAGCAACCTTGGAAGGATGCTAGACTGAGCAGAACTGGAGCCCCTGGCTAGTATTGAACTCACAACCTAATAGTTCATGAGTGGCTGCAATACAGGCATTTAACCACTGTGCCACCAAGGCTCCTGATAACATGGGCAGTGTAGTCCACAGACATCTGCCAAGTAAAACTTGTTAATCTAGGTGCTACATGCCTCTTTGTTGTTTTTCTGACATGCTGGTAGTAAAAAAGTCAAATTTCAATATAAAGTCACAAAGTCTGGAGATCCTCTAAACAAGACTCCAAATAAAATGGATCCTTGATTCCATTTATCAAAAGCTTATCCTTTCATAGACTTTTAATTACAGTTGCTCCACTAGATGGCAGCCTGGCCCAAATCCAGGAAATGTCCTTCATAATTAAGGAGGAGGATTGTGTCAAGGGATTAATAATAAGCAACCTTATTGGTCCTGTTAAGTTTTGGCTCTTAGTTTTTTCGTAGTATGATAAGATGCACTCTTATCTAAGCGAATGAGAAAATTTATCTGCAATAGTTTTCTGTTTGTATTGTTGTACAACTGAGGAAACTCCCTGCAGTTCTGAGAAAAATATATCTGGGCTGGCACTAGGCTCTGATAATCTCTTATGCTCAATGGTGCTAGGTGCAGTCTAGGATGCTAGATTATTCCCTCCACACACACACACACTCGAAAAAGTACTATGACCCTGCTGCACAGGTACGTGATTGAGATAGCCATGGCTTGGCGGAAGAAAACTTTGTGTACATCAAGCAAGCGAGCAAGTATATTTCTATACCAATTATCAGTGCACTTAAGCACTCCCTAAGAGTTTTACAATGTGTACACAATGCTTGATGGTATGGCTGTCCTTCAAATGACATGAACAATTGGCCCATCTCACACAAACAGTATTGTACATTTGGAAATGGAAAAACCAAAATGTTCAGGGATAAGGAGAATATCTTCCTTATGAAAAAAGACCACAGTGTGTGGAGCCTTTTTAGTCAGATGAATAACTAGAGGACAACAGAGTACAAACTGCTAAAATTCTGCACATTAAGCAACTTTTTCCTCCCACTTTTGTTGTTAACTGGCATCAAGTCAACTTTGATGTATGAATCAAACCCTATGAATGAGAGACTTCCAAGTCCCCCTGTCATCTGCAGCCCTGCTCTGGTCTTGCAGACTCAAGACTGTCTCTTCCTTGATTGAGTCTATCCAACTGGAATGCAGTCTTCCCTTTTTCCTACAGCCAGCTTTCTTTATTTACCAAGCTTTGTTGTCTTTTCCAGTGAATCATGCCTTCTCATGATATGGCCAAATTATGACAGTCTCAGTTTAGTCATCTTGATTTCTAGAGAGAATTCAGACTAGATTTGCTCTAGGATCCATTTATTTGTCTTTTTAGCAGTCCATCATAGTTATCTGTCCACATATTTTAAAGCCTACATGTTTAAAATACATAGAACCATAGAGTTGGAAGAGACCTCAAGGGCCAACCAGTCCAACCCCCTACAATGCTGGAAGACACAAGCACGTCCCACAAATGGCCATCTAGCTTCTGTTTAAAAAAGTTCAGAGGAGGAGACTCCACCACATTCTGTGGAACTCTTCTGCAGCACCACATTTCAAGTGAGTTGATTTTCTTCCTTTCAACTTTATTCACTGTTAAGCTTTCACTGTCATACACAGAAATTGGAAATATGATGGCATAGACAATCCTAACTTTAATATTCAATTATATATCTTTACACTTCAGGATCTTGTCTAGTTCCTTCATAGCTGCCCTTCTAAGTCCTAGCCACCTTCTGATTTCTTGAATGCAGTCTGCATTCTGATTAATGTCTGAATTAAGGTATGGAAAATCTTGAACTATTTTAATGTCTTCATCATCTAACTTCAAGTAAATAATCTGTGGCTATTATTTTTGTTTTCTTAATGTTCAGCTGTAAATCTGCCTTTGCACTTTCATCCTTGACTTTCTTACATAAGTCAACAGTGTGATGTGGCAGCCAAAAGGGCCAATGTGATTCTAGGCTGCATCAATAGAAGCATAGTGTCTAGATCGAGGGAAATAATAGTGCTACACTATTCTGATTTGGTCAGGCTTCACCTGGAATACTGTACCTAGTTCTGGGCACTACAGTTCAAAAAGGATCTTAACAAGCTATAATATGTCCGGAAGAGGATGACCAAAATGGTGAACCGTCTGGAAACCATGCTCTATGAGGAGAGACTTAGGGAGCTGGGTATGTTTAGAGTGGAGAACAGATGGTTAAGAGATGATATGATAGCCATGCTTAGGTATTTGTTATTTTGAGGATGGAGCAAGCTTGTTTTCTACTGCTCCAGAGAATTGGACACAGAACAATGAATACAAGCTACAGGAAAAGAGATTCCACCCAAACATCAGGAGGACCTTCCTGACAGTAAGAACTGTTCAACAGTGGAATATACTTCCTCAGAGAATGCTGGAGTCTCCTCCTTTGGAGGACTTTAAACAGAGGCTGGATGGCCATCTGTCAGGGGTGCTTTGAATGTGAATTCCTGCATGGCAGGGGATTGGACTGGATGACATACTTTTTCATCTGACTTTTTCATCTGGAATTTGCTGCCACAATATATGGTAATGGTGGCCCACATTTATATACAAAAAAGATTAGACAACTTTCATGGAACATAGGTCTCTGAGTGGTATGAACTTTCATGGATTAACAGTGACTGCTTCTTGCCACTGTTTGACCAATAAGACTGCTACCTATTTGGGGTAGCTACCCTGCATATCCTGGCAGTATCCTTGATGCAGTTTAGATTGTGGTATTTTGTGTCATGAGTATAGACTAGAATGGAATACAATTCTGTACAACTATACAAACTGGTGCCAACGTAATTCAGACGGTAGCAGTGGGTTTAGGCATGCCATGCATGCCCAAAACCTTTCTATTCCCTACTACCACCCAGTTTACACAAGTTACTCTGGTGATGGGCCTCTGTTGATGCTCTTGAACATGGCATCTGTTCAAGTACTGACTCACGTTCAAAGTTGTTGCTGATATACTGGGCTTTGCGACCAGGATATCTAGCAGAATGACTTCCCTAAATATGCAGGGCCCAGTTGGTGACTGAGCTTCTTCCAAGAGGCCTCACTGGTTCTTGCACAACCCATGGTCAATGCCATCTGGCAGCATGATAAAAGACTGACTTGTCAGTGACAGCACCCACCCTTGGGAACTGTCTTCATTTTTAGCACCTGCTAAACATATATGTGTTTCGTTTTTTGTGGGTTTTCCAGGCTATGTGGCCATGTTCTGGAAGATTTTATTCCTACATTTTCCAGCATCTGTGGCTGGCATCTTCAGAGAATGTTGGCATGGAAGTGAGTGGGGTATGTGTACATATATATATGTGTGTGTACTCTGTAGCCCTGGGTTTGGAAGAATGATTTCCATGCTAATCTGTGTGGGTCTGTTGAATGGCAAGGCCTCAGGGTGTCTATTTAATTAGTGATCCATTGTCTGCTGACCCTGTAATGTAAATCACTTCTGAAGATGCCAGCCACAGATGCTGGTGAAATGTCAGGAATAAACTTTTCCAGAACACAGCCCACATAGCCTGAAAAGCCTACAAAAAACTATGGATGCCGTCTGTGAAAACCTTCAACTTCACATGTATGTGTTTGTGCAGGCATTTCCTTGCTGGTAATAATTCTCACCAATCTTTTTGTTATACTGATTGTTGGAGTGTTTTATGCTCTTTTAATTATGTTCTTTCCAGATATTTTTGGACACTGTGTACTTTGGAGATGGCTCAAAGGGGGAAAAAGTTAATTCTTGGCAAAGTGGACAGGAGTAGTGTAGTTCAGAGGCCCCATATGTGACGAGAGATGGGGGTTACACTTCATATGCTAATGCTAAGGTATGATACAGATTTGTGTGGTCTGTGTAGTATCTTCACATGTGTTCTTTTGCTTCTTTCCACATATATGAATGGTGATGATTCTTAAGGTTGGGGGATGAGGAATAAAGCACTGTATTTGAGAACAACTTTGCAATGAGAAAGCAAAGCTTGCCCTAATGCTTGTGGCATTCACTGACAGTGACACTGAGAAGAGGCTGGCAATGTGAATGTGACACACAGCATCAGGAATGAGGAGTCTCTCTAATAAATATGAAGCTATTGTTGTTTACCTTGGAATATATCAGCATGTTAAGTCAGTAAATCATAAAGTGAGACAATAATGGGAATACAGCAGTTATTAAAATGAAAACAGCAAAATATTCCTATACAGATCTACCTCCATTTAAGCAATACATACAAACCTTCACAACTATCATTCTTAGATAGCCCTGACAGAGGAGGTCCCAGGAAAATTCTTTCCCATTATGGAAGTAGCTTTTTGCTTGTTCTATCCCAGCTGTCAGAGCTGCTCTTGGCTGTGCTGTCATAACATTTTCAAAGGAAGTACTATTTAATCTTAGTTATTTTCTATCTCCTTCACTAACTAGCAGTCGCCAGAGAGCCACCAGATTCCAGTCTGGCCTTGGACACTTGCAAAGTAAGTTTGAGCACATGTCAGTCCTATTAAAACTGAAACATCTATACATAATGCAATCATCAAGATGGATTAAATGTCTTTTCCCTCAAGGCCTGCCACTAATTTATAAAGGTGCCTGCTTACATTTGCTTCAAAAGCAAGTGGCTATTTACATTTAAGTCTTTCTAACTGAATTTCTTTCATTCTCTTTTTATATTTAGGACATTTGCAGAAAGACTGCATACCACAATGTCAGTCTTGCAAAGAAGGGTGTGTCTAAATTTCTGTAAAAGGCTTGCATGGTATGCTTGTGAAAATATTAAAGCCTGTTTCTAAATCTACAGCTTTAATTATATTTTTAAAAATCTGTTAAAAGCTAAGTCTTAAAATATTACAGCTTGGCTGGCTGTTCAGAATAGACAACCTTGGTTTCTTAGATGCCTCAAGCAATTCCTGAGGTTTCTTCTCATTCCTTTTTAATACATACGTGGTTTCAGGAACAACTTTAAAATAATAATATAAACTGAGATAATGTCATGTGGAAGTGAATGCTTGAATTATCTAGCCAGTTCTAGAAAGAATTTTCTGAGTAATAGGACTTTGCTTCACCCATATAACACTACTCCAAGTTGACGACGACAACGACGATTCTATTTATCTATATCCTGCCTTTCTCCCAACATAGGGACTCAAGGCATCTTGGAGAATAGTAGCATAGTTGAATTGGAATGCTGTTCTTTACCCTCTGCTGCTGTTTCAAATCTCATTGTGGGGATATTTCTTCCAGACACAGCAGCCCCAAATTGGTGCCACCAGGAATTGGATTATATCCACCTCTTTTTCACGCGGTCCTTTGGACCAGAGCGCAGAATGAGAGTGTCTTCCGACTGGTTGGAGGTGTGCATCATTTGAATGCCACGCCCCCAAAGTGGCCAGAAGTTGCTTTATTTGTGTTTTGCACTAAAGTCAGTAAAATTGCTGAAATTGATGAACTGACAATTTTGATCAGGGAAAAATCCTTGATCAATTTTAAGCAAGACTCTGAAGTGTTTAATGTATTTCCTTTTAACAATCACACTGGGGATATACATCAATTTTAGGTTTTGTAAAGTGAATTAAGATAATTTATATAGTAGAAGCAAAAGGTATATAAATTGTTTAGAGGCAGTACAGAACAGGGGGTTATGACCACCATTTGGGGAAGGGGGGAGCCATTAGGGTACATGTTTAGTTGTTAGATTTTTGTTATGTTTTGTAATATTATGGTTTGTTTTGTTTGTAGTAAATATGCAGTTTTAGATTTATATATAAAACTTGTTTATATGTTGTTTTTAAAATACATATACTGTATGGAACAAAATGTGGAGGTTATTCTTCTGTCAAATTGTTCTGCAAAAAAATAAAGAGTTTGCCCCTGCCTTTTGGGTGAAAGAGAGAGGTGAGAAGTATGAGCGGTGGACTTCAAGAGGCAAGTTAAGGTTGCCTTGCCAGGGTGTGAGAGGTGAAGGATGGAATAGGCGAGATGGCAGAGTGAATGGTGCAAGCAGCAGTGTGCAACAAATGAGGGTTGTGAGGGCACAAGTTGAGGCAAGAGAGGAGTAGAGAAGATGGAAGAGTGACATTGCCAAGGTGACCAGAGGTCCTGCTTTTCTCAGACATGTTCTACATTTCAGCCTTATCTCTGGGGATCTGGGAGGAATTGCAAAACTGTAAAATCTGCCCTTATGTCATGCCAGCAGACAAGCAAGAAGTAGCTCAACAGATTTATTACTGTTCCAAATGCTGCAAAGGGCTTGTTAGATGCAGGCTACAGAGAAGGTTGTAACTGAGCATGAGGTGGTTTTATTTTTGTTTTTTTAATTTCCCCCTGACAATGTTAAGAAGGCATGGTGATGTAACGATTAATACAACTGGATCTCAGCATCCCATAAAAACATATAGTGATACTTCTGAAATTTCCCATACTGAGGTGAGTCCATAGAAGAAACTTGGGTAAATTTCCCATAAAGCTTAGTGACAACATGCTATCCATTACTTGATTCCTGAGATATAATATAGGCTGTAACTGGACTCTCTGAGTGACTACATGGTACTTATAGAAATTATAACATTGTTCTCTTTTTATTTTTAGACAAATGAATGGATTTGTGTGCTGCTAGAGGAAGATGTAACTTTCTATTTACGCATAAGTGAGATGCCTTTGGTCCTCCATGTTTCTTTTCCGATGAATCATGGCAGCTCAATTCCATTTTCAAAGGCTGTTTTAAAAGATATCTTTAAGTATTGTATTCTATGTCTGGTTAATTTTATAGGTAAGAGTATTCTAGAAAGAGACCAATGAAATTATGGTTTATAGAGTCATGGTTTGGCAAGTAACTTAATGTGTAATGAAGACCAAGCTTCCAGCTATGATGTGGTCATAAGCAATCTGTCACCGTCCTAGGCCTGGAAGTGCTTTTAAAACTGCAGAGCGTGCTCATTTTCTTTACACTTGACACAAAATGACTGAGGCACTATTAAACATACATATCACACAATCACTGTGAAGTTGCTCCTCCCCACAACCAGCTCCTCTTTTTCATGAACTTGCATTGGCATGGTTTACTTGCCAGAAGAGATTGAAGATGATGAACTATTTTTTTACTGAAAGAGCTTCCCACATGGAATGTCATCTATACAGTTTCCTATACAGTAGAAACCATTTCACAAAGTAATTATAACTTAGGCCAAGCAGTTACTGCAGGCATTGAGAATCCCTATGCATTCAGCAACATATCCACACATCCACCACTCATGATTGTTGTGGCAAATATAAATGTGCATTTGCTATTGATTCTGTAGCCAACTGAACTGCACATTCCCATGTCTATGTTCTGTGGCACTCCCCCCCCCCCAATCAAAAGAAGTCTCAGAATGGGCTCTAGCCATTATCCAATTCAAAATCCTCTTTTCTTTCTGTATTGACTATACTGACTGTACTGGCTGGCTTGTTTTTGTCTTGTAGAAGGGCTGAATAAATAAGATATTTTAATGGTGACACCTGTGGCACAAAAAAAGCATATAGAATAGGGAATTTTAACATTCTTAAAAGAGAGCCTTACCGAACCATGTGATGCCAAATGTGCCTATTGTCTACGCTGCCTAGGAATGATGGAGGTTGTACTCCACCACATTTGAAGAAAAACAGTTGGGGAAGTCTTAACAATGCAGATTAAAGAGAGCATGAGAATAGAGTTTTAGGGCTGTACAAACTGGCACTTTGTGCTGGCCTGTATGCGCAGTAAGGGCTGAACGTCTGCATACTCCAAGCCCTTACACCCAAACAGTGCTGGATGGAAGGGTGTTATGACACCGTAGTGTGGCACTTATGATGCACCTTCCAGGAAGCTGTTTACAGCAGTTTCTTTTTGCTCCCTAGATGGAGCAGATCAGTACTGTTGCGTGCGGCTGCTGCGACACCAATCCAGGGGGGAAAGGGCCGGCATCCAGCTGCCCATCTGTACAGCCCCTTTGTTACAGGCAGTATTATGTGGCTTTTATGCTGATTCCAAGTTTGCAGATCTTCTACTTTACCATTTCCATACATGCATATGATATTCTACATTGCATTTGTTTATTAAATATAAAATAAACAGGAATGAAGAGTTGTAGTCTGTGTATTGTGAATATATTTATTTTGAAATTATAATATTGTTAAAGAGGGAGTTGTTCCACTGGAATAACATAACATTTTGGTGTAACCACTGAGACAGTCCAGCTCTTCCAACATGGCCCTATTGTTTCTTGATCTGGGGAGTGAGAATGAAAAGTATGTAGTAATGCTGGGAGCTCTCATGGAAGACTTTGGAATGAGGAAAACATCATAGGAAAACATAATATTCTGGATTTACAGAATAAAATTGGTTTGCTCAGGAATAAAATCTGAGGCTTCCAGAGACTCCCCCTCCCACATTTGGAGGTGCTTTATCTCACAAGCAGAGTATAGGTTCAGTCTCCCTTATCTGGAGTTCCAAAATCAAAAACTTTTTTCAGGAGTGGCTGAGATAGTGGCAACTTTGCTTTCTGGTACTTCTATGAACACAAACTTATTTTTTAAAATATTGTATAAAATTACTTTCAGGCTACGTATATAAAGTATATATGAAGGATAAATTAATTTTATGTTTAGACTTGGGTCCCATCTCCAAAGTATCTCATTATGTAGCTATATGCAAATACAGGTGTTCCAAAATAAAAAAAATTCAAAATCCAAACTGCCTTTGGACCCATGCATTTCAGATAAGGGAAACTTAACCAGTAATAAGTATTTGCAAGCTGAAGGTGAGCAATATCCAGTCCTGCACCACCACCACCCGCATACACAAGGCACAACAGGAAAATGAAACAGGCTTAGTCTTTGTGGAAAAATATAAATTAGTTTGACTTTCGGATACTGAAGGATTTATAACATCTTGTGGTGAGAGGCTCAGTAATGTGTGGCCTTCAGACATGGTGAGAGAGAAAGAATTGTAGACCAAAAATGGAGGATGAACAAACTCCGACTAACAGAGATGAACTGATGCAGGAAGTGAGAATGTATAGCATGTAAAACCAGCAAACAGGAAATTACATGAATGCATGCTATGCCAAAACTCTTTAGACAGATATATGAACTAGCAACTACTGAGTGCTAAGGTTGCTACCTGTAAGAAAAGCGGCCCCATTTTCATTGTAAACAGACACTGGAATACACATTATGATCTGAAGTTAAACAATACTTCCTAGAGGCTTCCAGTACAGTGTTTCTCTGTATATGTTTTTTTTCTTTAAGATAGGGTAGATGGACTTAGGGGGCTGCACAATTTAGTTGAGTGCCACAGGCAACATGTCGCCCACCCCTGTTGTAACAGGAAAAGTGGAGTGGTTTGGCAATGGCAACTCCAGGTGGAAAGTGTGGTGGCAAAATAGAGATTTAAGTTTAAGTGAAGTCCACTGGTCCTATTTTCTGATGCTGCTGATAAGAGAACACACATGCTATTTTTAAATGGTAATACTCAAAGCAGCTGAAAAAAATAAGACTAGAACATAATTAATATATACAATTTAAGTCTTCTGGTATGGAAAGCAAGGAATTTTTATGTGGAAGATTAAAATAAACAGGATTTGGGGTTGTGGGGATGGGGTTGAGGGTTTATTTGAAAGGAAAGTACTCTGCTGACACATCTTGTTGTTGTTTTGTGCCTTCAGGCCGTTTCTGATTTATGGGGTCTCTAAGACAAACCTATCATTAGGGTTTCCTGGCAAGAGTTGTTCACAGGGGGTTTGCCATTGTCTTCCTCTGAGGCTGAGTGTGGTTTACCTAAAATCATCCAGTGGATTTACATGGCAGGGCAGGCATTTGAACCTTGGTCTCCAACCACTTCACCATACTGGCTCTCCAAGCACAATCTTAATTGGACAAGTAATCTAAATGATCACTCCTGAAGGTGGCATGATAAGGAATCTTAACATGCCTAAAATTGATGCAAGTGTGTTTAATCTGAAACATATCTTCTAGACAATCAGAAACCAAGTGATGCTCACAATATAGCAGAATTTTGTTACATTGTATGTAAAATACACTCCCAGTTGGTTGGTGAAAACTGATACATGTATAACATGACCTTGAATTTGCATCTGAAATTGTTTTAAACAATTATTAATAATTGTATTTTGCAATTATTATTTTATCAAGTTATTTTGTATACTGGTCAATGACCAAATAAATCTTACTACTACTGCTATTACTTTCAGTCATAGGAAGAGTACAAATTCTGGCAAAGTGGAGCATAAATAAGAAAAAATATAGGAATATTTAATGTGAAAGAGAACATGGAAACTTTCTCATTACAATCTGTAGTTTGACAATGAATTACTTTTTTTAGCTTCTTTTTTAAACAAGTAGAGCTTGGACTGTGCAATAAATAAATAAATAAATAAATAAATAAAGTTTACTTCTTTTCTCTTTGCAAGGACCTTGTAACATCTTTGAGATTGTGGGCCTGTACATACCGCCACTAAGAGGCGGCTAGACACCGCCCCTTTCCTAGCCAGATCGTGGCCATAGCAACCTCACACTGCAGCCCCAATCCGGCCTTTCAAGAGCGCAAAAAGGAGTCACAAAATGTGTTGCTATGACTAAATGGCACTCTTTTGGCACTGCATCTTATGGATGCAGCCCTGGAGGGCGCCATGACACTGCGTGCAGTATGGAGCAATGCGCAGTATCAGAGCACCCGGGGGGGCAGAGTCGGCTGTGCAGCATGAGGATGCTATGCCCTGACTCTGTCCCCAAGCCAGCCTTAATGGCCACTGTGTACAGGACCTAACTGAGAAAAAGACATTTGTAGCATCAGCCTTTGAAGATTCAGTCTACTCTGTTATATGCAGTGTGATGATGATGTAGACTTGTCTAAAGCCAATGCTACAAGCTTTTTTCTCTCAATAGTCTCAAAGGTGCTACAAGATCCTTTTGCATACTGATCCAAACTAGTACAGCTATGTCTTTGAATATTATTTTCACTTTGTTCCTTTTTTCTAGACCCCACTTGGGTATCTCTAACTGAGGTTTTTGGATTACAGCTTGCATTATCATTATTATTAATCTTACCTGCCTCTCCCCATGGATCAAGGCAGGGAACAGCAACAGATTAACAAATGCACAACAATCTCCTAGTCACCATGGGGAAACACATGGAGAAATAGCCTTGGGAGCTACATTTGCCTTTAGGGCCACACTTGGCTCATCCCTGGTCTAAAGGATGATTGCGATTGTATGAGTGATTAAATATCATCTGCAAAGACAGCACACAACATCTTTTAATCATCTTTAGCTGGTACACCAGCTATCCCTTTTCATGGAATAAGGCGATCTAGACAGAGCTTGGAGAATATCTCTCTCCCCCTCAGATTAATCTTGATTGCTTTGTAAGAAATTGGAATGAGAGCAGTCTTCAGAAAGTCTCCCTCTTATTTGCCCAGCTATGAGGATGATTTTATGCTAAGTGAGTCCTGTAACAGAAAGACAGTTATGGTTGGGTAGAATGGTAGACAACTGTGTAGGTAGAATATGGTCATAGATTTCCTATCTATCAACTACTTGGTTGCTATTTTTAACATGCAGTTTACCTTGTTGTTGATGGATATATTCTGTCAGGGCTGGAATGGACCCCTGTTGAGCTGACCATAGCTGGTGCAGCTTTTTCCTCAGCAGGAAGATAGTAAAACAAATATAGAATGCTGTTGGTTTGTACATTTAGACTATGAAGCCTGTGCAGGGCTGCCACAACACATGAACAGATTTTAGTTTAAAGAAGCAAGGCCATCTGTGCAAATCTGCCAATTCTTCCTGTTCGCCTGGGAGACCTCAGATCTTAAGGCTAATCTTCTTCCCTGCCACTTTGAGCAATGACCACCTGGCTTGCACAGTTTTGTGTTTCTTGCATCTGCCTATCTAATGAAGAGCCTTAACTATAACTGACTTGTCTCTTTCTAGCTATGCCATTCAGGTCTAATGGCATTTTTTGTCTTCCAGCTGTATACAAGGGAAATATTAATTAAAACAGCAGTGGTTCTGTGGAAATGCAAATATCAGGTTTGGACAGACACCAGACAAACAGTATCAAGTGGAAAGGAAACTGGTTCTGCAAGCGGGAGGATGAAAGCTGTGTTCATTGTGGCTTGGTTAGCACCTGTCATCTGATGAATCCTCTTTCCTTCACTGTCTTTTTCATGAAATTTTGTAGGTAGAAAAGCAAGTAAGCATTGTATAAACAAGGTGAAAATTTATTTTAGTGCTACTTAAAAACAACCGCATTTTAAACAGTAGGTGTTCTGTCTGTATGATACAGGCAAAGAATAACAATGATGGTATGATTGCTCGGATCACTAAAGTGTCCCAGCATATTAACTCTTTCTCAATTTTGACAAGATGTCCTGATGATGTGTCTTCATTTCAGCTAATTTTCACAGTCTCCCCTAAGTCTTCTGAATAATTAGAGAATACTTGAAGGGGGACATACCTGCCTCCATCTATCTAGGGATCATCTGTGGTGAGTCAGAAACAGAGGTGTGACATGGAATAAGATAAAGAGAGCTGAGTTTGAATGCTGCTAACAGCTTTTTGTGTTACTGGTTGCCTCTCTTTGGATCTCTGGGGTGAGCATGTGGATTGAGTTATTGTCTGAACTGTTTCCACCTATGCTTCAAGGCTCCATATTTGTGAATAAATGTACTGGTACTTATAGCACTTGTAGTACTACAGTACACCAAACATCTCCAGGAAACATGTTTGGAAGGCAGCAAGATGATAAAAGATTTGGAAACCAAGCCTTTTAAGATTGGTTGAGGGAACTGGGCATGTTTCTCTTAGAGAAGAGACAGCTGAGTGGTGACTTGATAACCTTTTTAAAGTTTCTGAAAGACTGTCATGTAGAAGATAGTTGGTGTATCCATACTGGAAAATTAAAAGTAATTTGACACCCTTTTAACTACCATGACTTTATCCTACAGAATCCTGGGATTTGGGATTTGCATTTTGGTGAAATATTCAGCTTGGTCTGTCAGAGGGCTCTAATACCTCACCAAATTCCAAGATTATGTAGAATAGTCATGGCAGTTAAAGTGGTCTAAAACTGCTTTAATTGTCCAGTGCGGCCATATATGGAGCGAGCTTGTTTTCTGATGCTCCTGAAGATAGGACCTAGACCCGTGTATTCACATTACAAGAAAGAGAGCTTTTATTGGCTAAAATGTATATACTTTTGTGACATTTTGGTCAAAGACCATAAATAAAAATCTATCTATCTATCTACAAGAAAGATGTCAACTAAACATTAGGAGGAACAAATGCATCTGAGGAAGTAAACTGAATTCTACGAAAGTTCATGCTGCTAATTTCTTTCTTTACATTAGTCTCAAAGATGCTACAAGATCTCTCTACATTAGGAGGAGCAGTTCAACAATGGAAAAGACTACCATGGGAAACATTGGGATTTCATTTAATTTCATTTCATTTAAACAAAGGCTGGATGGTTCTATAATCTTCTTGCAAAGGAAACAAAACCTGTCTAAGTCCTACACCCCTGGAATATCAAACAGCCCAGATGACTTCTCACAGCACAAGTGAGTGTAAATTCTCTCAGCACAGGTTAATGTAATGGCACCTTTCCCCACTCTCCACCTCTTGTTCTGAATTAACGTGCCAGTGGAACACCAGTGAAAACAATTATTATAATAAACAAATCCATTTCTTATTTTATGTATCTGCCAAAGGCATTGCTTCATGCCTAGTTGTTCCCTAATGATAAAACTGGCCCACACTTTGGGTTTTCTTGACAGCTCTCTTCTGAACACAGGCTTGCAAAACTGAATTACCACCCTTGGATTCTTTCCAGGTCACACTTTGTACTCTCATAATTCATTCCTATAACACCTAGGTCTGCATTATTTGCATGAACTCAGAAGATACTTTACAAAAGATAAAACCATTGTTAGATGGGCATCAGCAAAGACTGTGGCATGCCAATGCAAATATCCTATCTGACACACCTAACATGGAAAGGAGACTTTCCACCTGGAACTTATGCCAGACAGACTGAGATAAAAATAGTTTAATGCCTATAAATGTGTATTTATACCAAAAAAAAAATTGCTACAGTTTTGTTCCACTTTATTTTTCAGAATTACTATTTCTGTTTTCATATCTCAAAGCCCACTTTATTCAATATCAGAAGGGACTGGGGCAAGACCAGCAATATCTGCATTGGATAAGGGCCACAGCACATGCATGCCTAAAGTGGCAAATCATGCCCTCCTGTGAGCAGCAAGAACCAGATTAACTGGAATACGTTATTTCTTCAGACAACAATTCCTAGAATCCTAAAGTCTAAGTGCAATAGGGTTATTAAAACCAAAGGTGTTTGAAGAACCAGCCTTGTATTCTTTATGTGTGTACACTTACCAGTAAGTAAGCATGGGAAGATATTGTTGAACTGAAATAAAGCAAACCAGAAGTGAGTTTCCCAACTTGCAAATCGTGGCTGGGGATGAAGGCATGTTTCAGTTGTCAAGGCTGTTTCTCTATGCTCATGCATCTGTTATAACCATTATTGGGGGGGAGGGTGTCCCTTAAAGAATCTTGAGGGTGTGGGCAATCAGGTTACATCCAGCTTGAGGACTGATGTCTCTGAATCATTTCCAGGTGGCAAAGGGTTCCACACAAGTGGATTCTCACAATTGCCTTTCCATGTAGTCACGTAGCAGACAGGCTGGTGAATGGGTTTCCACCAGTTTCCAGGATGGCTGAACAATTACTGGATCTGTTCGGTTGCAACCAATACAGCTGTGGTCTTGTCCATTCCAACAGAATGAAAGTGGAGTTCATTTTTGTGAAATGTGAAATCCCATACTTTCTGTTGGGACAATTGGTATAAAATGTAAGGCTTTAAGCCTAGGTCTGTTGTGCTACTTCATACCTATCCTGTCATTGAAATGAAATTGTGGCAGGAAATTGATGTGTATATGTGTGTATACGTGTGTGTAAAATCTTTCTATAAAATAATAATAAACTTTGTTCAGGGTTTTTTTTTGGCAAGATTTCTTCAGAGAAGGTTTGTCTTTGCTTTCCTTTGAAGCTGAGACAGTGTGATTTGCCCAAGGGGGGGAGTTCCATGAGTGTGCAGGAATTACCCTCCTCTTGTCATGGTCCAACACTCAAGCCACTACACCACACTGGCTCTCCCATAAAGAAGACCTGTGAAAAGCAGATTTAGATCCAAAACACACTGCAGAAACAATCCAGTTTGAAACTGATTTAACTGCCCTGGCTCAGTGCTATAGAATTCCAGGAATTGTAGTTTTGTGAGACATTTAGCCTTTTCTGACAAAGAGCTCAGGTGACACAATAAACTACAATTCCCAGGATTCCCTACCACTGAGCCAGGGCAGTTAAAGTGGTCTTAAACTAGATTGTTTCTGCAGTGTGTTTTGGACCTCAGATGGCTTATTTAGTACCTGCATGTGTTAAATGTAACTGAATTGAACTACAAAATTTAAATAACTAAGTGATAAAGTTGGGCTACAAAACTGTTTTCTAAAACAGATTACGAGGAAAGGAACAATGCAAATAAAAGTATTATGTTTGTGGGAAAGGATTTGGCCCATGCTTAGCGTCATCCTTGTTGTTTGTGGGGGTCTCACTTGTGGAGATCTGTGCCTTAAGTATTTATTCTAGGAATCTGTAACCTGCAGTTCCATCCACTCCCAATGAAACACAAAGTGATATACCTAAAAACTATGAAAACAACACTACAATTTCAATTTACAATACAGAACAATATTGCAGACTGAAATATTTAAAACTATAGAAAACTTTGAGCACAGAGTGCACTTTAAAAATATACACATTTTAAAGGTGGATTTGTAGCCATGTATCAAACATGAAGACTCTACAGTGCAAACTGAGGCCTGTGCTCTGGAATGGTAGATCAGATGGGCAGCAGAAATGAGCCAGAATGGATGCCTTGCACATCCCTAGCACAATGGACCCTTGGTATCCACTGGGGCTTTGTTCCAGGGCCCACCATGATACCAAAATCCATGGATGTTCATGTCCCATTACTAAAATGATGTCCTTGCTATAAAATGGCAAAATCAAGCTTTGCTTTTTGGAATTTATACTTTTTAGAATCTTTTCAAACTGGATGCTTGAATCCAGTGATAAAGAATCCATGGGCACAGAGGGCAGTCTGTATTTATTCAGAAGTTACTATCAACAGATTACTTGGCTATAGGAATAAAGTCTTACAGATCAAGGGTACCCATCTCTCCAATATTTTCAAACATAATGTTAAGTGAAGTGGGTTCTCCCCCGCAGTTGAAAGCAACCAAAGAAAGATAACTTAATTGTGTACATGTATGTATGAATGGAGCTTCCTAATAAATATTGCACCAAGTTAATAGTATAGTGTTTTTGATTGCACAAAGACTGATCAGTGGCTGGGATAAGGAAGCACTAGTAGACAACACCTGTTTGGATTCAGACTGAATTCAGGCCTTGTTTCAGTATACCAGTTGGGGCTGGCAGTTGCTCTAGGGATTAAATTATTTAAAGCCTTCAGCTGGTCAGTGTAGGCAAGCAGTATCTTATAAAACACTTAATCTATTTCTTTAATGCTCTTCGCAGGTTTGCTTTACTTAGACTGTAAAACTATATGCAACTGTCGCCTGCTACTGCTGATTTGCTTTGGCAGGTACTTTCTCCCTCCCCCCTTCCCCAGTATATGTTCTTTAAGCAATTACCATCCTCTTGTCTCTCCTCACTTTAAAACATAAGGGAAGAAAGAGCTTATTGGAACCATTTGTATTTGACAATGTCTCTAACGGGGAGGAAAAGATGCCCAGTAAATTTATACCTTCTAGTAAGATGGACTGTGGTTATGGGAGACTTACATTTATTTTAATATCTTGACTGCATTGCACCAGCAATGCAAACTTTCCTACACAAGCAATTGAAACATGTTTAATTAAAAAGTGACTTCCTGCAAGATATATTTGTGTCTGGAGAGCCAGCAGGTGGTAACTGGTAAGTAATAGATATGGAGGGGAGACAGGAGCAATCTGGATAACTGCTCACCACAGGATTAATTGGGTAAATCCTCTTAAGTTTGATTAGCTGTTACTTAGATCTAGTTTCTTCCTGATTTTTTTCTCATTGCTTGTTCCTATAAATGTCTTTTTCCTGTCACAATCTATTAGTCTGGTTTACATTCACTGATACAGCGCATGTGTACATCAAACAGAAATACAGCAGGTTATGGTTCACTTTGTGTGGTATGTTTTTCCTGATTGCAGAGCAACTCCTATAGGGAGGGAAGTGTGAAACTTATGTGTTATTCATTATCTGTGGTGATTGCACAGGGGCATATTTGACTAAATATATATCTGATGAAAAACTGTTCATGGCTTTTTGGGATATGTATACTGGACAGAAAATAAGGACCAGTGTATAAGGACTGGTATTTAAAATGATGTGATGCCCCAGGAACACCCGCCACCACTTCCTCCTCTTTCTTTCCACCCCTCCATACTTGCTGCGCTGCATCCTCCTTGTCCTCCTTTATCCTCTCTCCTTCCCTCCCCCGGCCATCACGTCCTATTTCCCTCCTCTTCCTCCCTCCTCCCCAGCCATGTATTCAGGTTAAAATTCAGGATTTCTGCCTAATAATGAGATTTCAGTAAATATCAACAGCAGAAAAGTAATAGATCAGCAAGCAAGTCACTGTTTATTTACACTAGTCAACATTTTAAATCCATGTATGAGATTTCAGCCTCTAGATGCAGACATGTAATATCTTCTACTGAAGGAAAACATTTTACTTAAAACCAAACATGATATCTTATGTCATATTAAACCAGATAGCTTGCTCAGAAAGATTGATAAAAACCATGTAATATAATTCTTATGTCAACCTCTATCATAATTTTGAGAGATCTTGTCTGAAAGTTCAAATTCATGGATAGTATCTTATGACATGCTTATTTTGTATCCTATTCTTCTACTTGTCCCTTTATTTAGAGCTGGCCTGCCCACAAAATTTCTCACAGAGAAGGAGATTCTTCCATGTAGGTTTTTCCTGCAACCTGGATAATGTGTGGTGCAACTAGGACCGGGGGGGGGGGGGGGGGGAGGACAAGGAGAGTGACAGAGGAAAAGTTTAAGGAGCTGAGGGTAATCTGGGTTCTTCAGTCTCCATTTCTATTGCTTTTGTTCCCATTTTGAAGAATCTGGATTAGAGTATGCTAAACTCCGGTTAACAATTCAACAGTGATATACTGTAACTGAGACTACAGGGGAGTAAACAAGAGAGACATGAAAAGAAAAAGGAAAAGACTGCTTAAATCTCCCACAACCTAAAAATATAATGTCAGGTGCAGTTACTGAATTTGAGGCAACAATTCTCAGACCATGAATCAATGGCAATACAAAAACACCTACCACCTATGCATAGAGCTGAAACCACT
Source organism: Sceloporus undulatus (assembly GCF_019175285.1). Taxonomy (NCBI): domain Eukaryota; kingdom Metazoa; phylum Chordata; class Lepidosauria; order Squamata; family Phrynosomatidae; genus Sceloporus; species Sceloporus undulatus. Next base: position 283,994,783 of record NC_056522.1, on the reverse strand, counting down.
GCACTGCCAGCACTTATCCATCAGGGTGAGGCCATGGACAGCAATCTGGAATGTGTTGGGATATGGGAATCAGGGTCAAAGAATAATCAGCATCAAAGAACAGTCCATCCTGATGACCAACAAGTCAAGATGAAAGAGTAAAGTGAGAAACCCAAGCCATGCTAGAGCAAGCACAAGGGACAGAGTTCAGGAGGACCTATTGTTCAGACAAAGAAGAAAGCATTAAGACAAGAAATCTCAAACTCAGTTCCTCCTCCTGGAAGAAGGCAATGGCAAAGGTCAGAGCTGGAATGTGCTTACCACAGGAGGCAGAGGCTAGCTGGACACTCTTAGCCTTACTTAAATGTGCTGTATATTTTAAGAAAGCAAGTACTTGGATATTCCACCATTTATTTAATTTAATATATATGCAGTCACTTAAAAAGTATTGTCTCTCATCCTTCTATTGTCTCTTTCATCAAGTTCAAAGGTGTAGTTTTCCAACAAGGAAGTACAGTGATCCCACCATATTTGCTGGGGTTAGGGGACTAGAGCACAAATGGCGCTCAACTGGGCTCTTATCTGACAGAACTCGTCATAAGAAATTTCTTTATTCTTATAGAGAGGCAATAAAAGCAATGAGGAGATCCTTCTCGTCTGCTCGCATTGCATCTGCAAAGTCTCGTCTGGCAGAACTGTTTAGGGTGGTGAGGGAACTGACGGTGATGCCATCTACCCAGAACCCTCTACTTAACCCAACAACAGCCTGCTGTGACACATTTAATAACTACTTTGCAAGTAAAATCTTTCGGACTCACGGCGGCGCTGCCAGGACCGAGGGAGACCAGGAACACCTGAGGGGGAGCTGGGGAGGGGCGTGTCGGTGGCAGCGGCACGCCATAAAACCCAGCTTGCTGGGGAACCTCCCCGTCCTGCCCCCTCCAAGGCCCCGAGGGACTGTGTTTGTGCCGCTGTTTGCCGGAGCGGCCGACTGGGAGAGCATTCTACCTGCGCAGCTGCGCATCCACCCAGGACTTGCTGCCAACGGACTCACGGCCGCAGTTGCACAACTGCGCACGGCCGAGGGGACGGGTGGCAGGGATCCATTAGCTGCATCTGCTACAGAGGTTTGACTTGGGAAGTAGTCTTACTCTGTTGCAGCTTTCTTACATTGTCTGTATATGGGGTATATAGGCTCATGGATTGTGTTTTCTCCATGAGCACAAATGTCATCTTAGCCCCCTCGATGATGTATATTGTCATCCAGCTATAGTATGGTTTTTTAGACTTTTATTTTCTTGAACTATGTATTATTATGGATGTTTATTTTGGATTATTGTTGCATTGTTGTATAGTTTATTGCTGTATGGAGGGTGGGGTGGGTTTACACTGTTTTGTATTTTGTTGTAATTACTTTTATATAATATTGTACTTGTTGAAATTGTATTACTGTATACTGTATAACTTTGCATTATTGTTGTGATTGTATTGTTCTATATTGTTGTACACCGCCCTGATGTTCCGAAGGGCGGTATATAAATAAATCTTTTATTATTTATTATTAGATAAGAGCCCACCTGGTCGCCAATGTTGGGGCAAAATTAACTGATGAGTTGTCCAGTCAATCCGTTTATGAGACTAGACTGGATCAATTTGAGCTTGTGAGTACTGATGACGTGGACAAGATCCTTGGAAAGGTGAGGAAGATGACATGCCCTCTTGACCCCTGCCCATCATGGCTGGCCATCCAGGGGGGGGGGGGTGATGCCTTGATGGCATTTCTTAGACGTGTCATCAATGCATTCCTTAGGGAAGGTTATGTACCATCTGCCTTAAAGGAAATGGTTGTTAGACCGCTTCTGAAAAAACCTTCCCTGGACCCCCTGGACATGAAAAATTATAGGCTTGTTTCCCATCTGCCATTTTTTAGTAAGGTGGTCGAGAGGGCTGTCGCTCTTCAGCTCCAAGTGGTCTTGGATGAACCTGATTTTCTAGATCCATTTCAAACTGGCTTCAGGACAGGATATGGGGTTGAGACTGTCCTGGTTGCTTTAACTGATGACTTTCGTCTAAGCATCGACAGAGGAAGCGTGACCCTGCTGGTGTTATTAGACCTCTCAGCGGCATTTGACACAATAGACCATGACATCCTCTTGGAATGCCTGAGAGCGCTAGGAATTGGAGGCACTGCCTTGCAGTGGTTCCGTTCCTTCCTCTCAGGTAGATTCCAGAGGGTGATGCTTGGGGACAGTTGCTCTTCAAAAACAGAGCTGAATTGTGGCGTCCCTCAGGGTGTCATCCTGTCCCCGATGTTATTCAACATCTATATGAAGTCACTGGGAGAAATCATCCGTAGACATAGAGCGGGGTGTTATCAGTATGCTGATGACACCCAAATATATTTCTCCATGTCTCGGTCATCAGCAATGACGACAGATGGCATTTCTCCCCTCAATCAATGTCTTGCAGCAGTAATGGACTGGATGAGGGAAAACAAGCTCAAGCTGAATCCAGACAAAACGTAAGTACTTACGGTAGGGGGCTCCAAACCAGGTATCGGACCGCAACCTCCAGTCCTAGAGGGGTTCACACTCCCCTCAAAGGACTATGTTCACAGCTTAAGGGTGCTTCTCGACTCGTCGCTTCAGATGAGAAATCAGGTGAATGCAACGGTCAAGAGTGCCTGTTATCAGCTCTGGCTGATAACAGGGGGAGTGTGACCCTGTTGGTGCTCTTAGACCTCTCAGCGGCTTTTGATACTATAGATCACGGCATCCTCTTGGACCGCCTGAAGGGGTTAGGTATTGGGGGCACTGCTTTGCAGTGGTTCCGGTCCTTCCTCTCGGGCAGGTCTCAGAGGGTGCTACTCGGGGACTGTAGCTCCAGTAAGAGGTACCTCACTTGTGGGGTTCCTCAGGGGGCTATTTTGTCCCTGATGTTATTTAACATCTATATGAAGCCGCTGGGTGAGATAATACGGAGTTATGGTGCTGGGTGTTATCAGTACGCTGATGACACCCAAATCTATTTCTCCGTATCTCGTTCGTCGGCCTCGAATTCCGATGGCATCTCTTCTCTCAATGAATGTCTCCAGGCGGTAATGGGCTGGATGAGGAAAAACAGATTGAAACTGAATCCAGACAAGACGGAGGTGCTCATGGTAGCGGCCCCGAAACCAAGAATTGGGTTGCAACCTCCAGTCCTGGAAGGGGTCACACTCTCCTCCAGCGACTGTGTTCGCAGTCTGGGGGTGCTCCTTGACTCGTCGCTCCTGATGACAAATCAGGTAAATGCGACGGTCAGGAGTGCCTGTTATCAGCTTCGGCTGATACGCCAGCTGCGCCCTTTTCTGGAAGTAAGGGATCTCGAGACGGTTGTGCACGCACTGGTAACCTCACGCCTTGAATTTCTGTAATGCACTCTACATGGGGCTACCCCTGTACTTGACTCGGAAATTACAGCTGGTTCAAAACATGGCAGCCAGGCTTGTGTCAGGTACATCTAGGAGGGACCACATTACTCCGGTTTTGAGGTCCCTCCACTAGCTGCCTATCAGCTTCCGGGCCCAGTACAAGGTGTTGGTTATCACCTTTAAAGCCCTAAATGGCTTGGGTCCAAACTATCTTAGAGACCGCCTCCTCCCGTACAATCCTCCCCGTGCTCTCCGGTCCTCTGGGAGGAACTTACTGCAGCCTCTAAAATCTAGGCTTGCGGCAACCTCCCAGAGGGCGTTCTCTGCTGTCGCCCCCAAACTCTGGAACGACCTGCCGGATGAGATCCGTCAGATAACATCATTAGACAGCTTTAAAAAAGCGGTCAAGACGGATCTCTTCCGGCAGGCCTTTCCAGATTAACCATCCCGGCCCAGGTTCCCAGGTTCCCTGATTCCCTCATTCCTCCCGTGGCCCCATCTTAGAGATGGTTGAGGATCAACAGAGGGATATCAGGGTTTTTAGTTTTAATTGCTGTTTTTATCCTTGATATTGTAATTTTAATATGTTATACTATTTAATACTGTCTTAAGGGGGGGAGGGATAAAGTGTTTTTAATTGTCATATTTTATATTTTACTGTTGTTAACCGCCCGGATTGGTTTGCCAGAGGGCGGTATACAAATTATTATTATTATTATTATTATTATTATTATTATTATTATTATATGTCAGGTTCGCCCTTTCCTGGAGCCAGGTGACCTAGAAACTGTAGTACATGCACTGGTAACCTCAAGACTTGATTTTTGCAATGCGCTCTACATGGGGCTACCCTTGTGACTAGTCCGGAAACTTCAACTGGTAAAGAATATGGCAGCCAGATTGATTACAGGAACAACTAGGAGTGACCATATTACACTAATATTGAAATCACTCCACTGGCTGCCTATTCATTTCTGGGCACAGTACAAGGTGTTGGTCATTACCTATAAAGCCCTCCATGGCTCAGGCCCAACATACTTAAGGGATTGCCTCCTTCCGTACAATCCACCCCGTGCACTCAGATCCTCTGGGAGGAATTTGTTGCCGTCCACAAAGACCAGATTGACAGCAACCTCCCAGAGGACCTTTTCCATGACCGCTCTCACTTTATGGAATGGCCTGCCGGACGAGATCCATCAAATTGCCAACCTTGAGAGCTTCAAGAAAGCAGTCAAGACGGATCTCTTCTGGCAGGCCTTCCCAGAATAGAACCCGGTCATGTAATGCTCCCCGCACAGGCATATATAAGTGAAGGCTTGACCTACCATTATTTTATTATCGTACTGTTTTTAGATTTTATCATTTGTAATTTTAATGCATAGAATTGTTTAATCCTTTTTTAAGGGGGGGAAAAATTGTATATATTGTATTTTTTAAAAAAAGGTTGTACGCCGCTTTGATTGTGGTAACAAAAAGTGGGATATAAATTAAAGTTTTATTATAGTTTTATTATATTATAATGTGGAAAAACTACAAATAAAAAAACTCTTCTTTTTACCAAAGAGAACATCTCTTTAGGAGTCTTCAGGTCCTCCAGGGGAACTCTGGTCAACATTTGCTGATCATGCTAGAGCACCTACAAATGTCTAGAGAAATGTTTTCTCCAGGAACTTCTAGGTTCTCCAGCACAATTCTATGGTCAACCTCTGGCAGAGTTGTGCTGAGGGACCCAAAGATTCCTAGAGGGAACATATTAATCAAACCCGCAAATAATCAAAGCTGCAAAAGTCAAAGCAGCAAATGTAGAGAGCCAACTGTATGATCTGTGTTTACAAGAAATTCCATATTTAGTGTCTGAGTGATGGAAAATCCAGAACAAATGCACACCTCAAAATACTGTAGAAGATTTATGCATGCTTCATAGATACCGCTTCTGAACACAGATACATCTAATGGTTCAGATACTCTATGTACAATGTCCATGCCACTGTACATTTGTACTGTGACATCAAATGCAGTCTTTATTGCATTACATGCTGTGCATGATGCCATGTTTCCATCTATAGTCCAATGTAAATACTAAACCACTTCCCCAGGGCTGGCCGTGTGTCGTGAATGGCGCTAAATCATTCACTTTAACCCATCTACACATATTAAGAGAACATAGCACAGTTGTCCCTTGCTATCCACAGGGGATCCATTCCAAACCCCCCAAAGGATAGTAAAAAATACAGGACCTTAAGTTCTGTTCTTTTCAATGGGTGTATGCACCCATTTGCGCCACTGTGTGCACATGTGCCCACTGAAAAAGTTGGTGCTTGCCATCCATGGAAGCTCAAACCTGTGGTTGGTGTGGGCACACTGTAAATGTACACACTGCTATACATTTAGTGGTCATGAGAAAGGATCCTCTGCACGTACAGCTCTTCTGTAAGAGTATCGTAACTAATGCAAGATAATACCTCAAATAAATGAGCTTTGTTACACAAGTCTGCACTTTTTTCTAATTATTATTATTCTCATTTTCTTATTATTATTCTGCCTACTAACTGAAGCTCTCTGGGTAGAGTACAGTGTGTTTTAAAATATTGTGTGAAATACAATAGTCATAATTTAAAAAAAAAGATCCCTTCACATTAGGCTCCCTTCACATTGTTACTGATTATGTAGCCAGTGTGTACATCAGTGGTAAGGGGCAGGACTATGCAGTCCTTTGACATGTGACCAGGTTCAAATGAAACTTGCTTTTATCAAATACAGTAACATTTCTGGAGACCATGGTGTTTACATCTCTTGGAAGGTGCTGATCAATTAAATATCAGAGGAATTTAACATCTTAATTGATTCCCCAGTTAAGTTCTAGTCTTGTTTTCCCATTTGTCTTAGAAAATTGCTGTTAGGGGGTACTTTAATTTAAGAGGATGGAAGAGAAATACAGTATATGGCTCTGTTATGTTGACTTTTTCTAGGCAGTTAATTTTTGTTTCCTCTTTTAAACAATGTAGCTCAGTTGTGTAGTGAAAATAGTTTGGTCTGGAAGGGTTACATTCTTTCTGTAGTAGCTCATGTTGTTTCAGCGTGTTATGGAAAATTCTGCTGTGTAGGGAAAATTACAACCACTCTAGCATTTTAAGCATACAGTTTGGAATGCCGGAAGGTAATGAATCTGAAGGCTGTCACGCTGATGGGGCAAACCTCTGCTTTTCTGTTTCTCACATAATTCTTTATTGGATCAAGGCACCATCCCCACCCACACATCTTTGAAAAACTTCTAATTACCATTCTCTATCTGTGTCCTTCCTTCTGCCTCCATGTGCCAAAAGAGGTGGCAACAGCCGCAAGATTAATTTTAGATAAAGATCTCATTGGGAGCAAAGACAGTTTTTGTGTGTCTGGGATCATAATATCCTTGTCCATGATTAGAACTCCCTAGATGATAGAACGTTAAAGGCTACTACTATTATGACAGCTAATTATACTAACTTGCTGGTAGTTGGCACTTTTCTGCTATATCCCACTTCCGTCCAAACTGTTTTGCTTCGCACACCCTTCTTCTCTATCCCATCTCCCATTTACACAATGTTGCTGTTGAGCAAGTCTAAAACAAAGTGCAAACATTTCTTAATTTGCAATCAGAAGGAGGAGGGTTGGGAGGATGTGTGGTATTAACCACACTGTGTACACAGTTTTCAGTTTTTATATCAGCTCTGGAGTTGGACATTTATGTGCAGTGCAAGTCATTTGAGGGACTTGTATTGGAATTAAAAGTTTCAGTTGATGTGCTAGATGTGGCCATTCTTGGACTGAGTAATAAATGACATAACCAAAATGAATGGATGAAAGGTCAACATCTTCTGATCTTCACAACACACTCCAGTCTTCAAAGACTAGGTATACCATTGTAAAAAGATCTTGTAGCACCTTTGAGGCAAACTGAAAGAAAGAAGTTTTCATAGACTTCAGGCTACTTCCTCAGATGAAAAAGTATCTGAGGAAGTAGACTGAAGTCTACAAAAGCTCATGCTTCCAACTTCTTTCTTTCAGTTAGTCTCAAAGGTGCTACAAGATCTCTCTACATACTTATTCTACACACTAAGGGGCTAAACCAGTGCTTCTCAATTATTTTCTGTCATGCCCCCCCAGGAAGAAGAAAACATTTCCCGCCCCCCCCCGCGCGACTGTAAATAGTATCATTTGTCTATAAAATTGTTATAAGTACACCTCTGCATAACAGAGCCTTGCGCCCCCCTTTACGGAGCCTCGCGCCCCCCCTGAGGGGCCCGCCCCACTATTTGAGAAAGGCTGGGCTAAACAGACCAGTGATAAATGGCAGCATTGGGGTGGAGTGGGGGCGTGATGACTGCCTGCTGGATGCCCCCACTCCTCCCCGATGCCGGCTTCATGCCGCTCACCCACCCAGACAGTGGGAGGCATTATGCCATTTCTTCAGTGCAGTGTTTAGACACCCTGCACCAAAGAATCAGCGAAAAGCCACTGCCATTGCTGAAAGGGCACCTTTTTGCTGGTGTTAAAAGGAGCGGCATTTTGCCATTCTTTTTAGTTTTGGTAAAGCACCGGATTGGGGCACGCAGCATGCAATTGCTGCAGCCTCAATCCAGTGAGAAAAGGGGGAGTGGGATGCCACTCCAAAGGGGTGGTCTGTTTTGCCCCTAACACAGCTATATCTTTGAATTCTAGATATTCCATTGTTTACCTTCCACAAAGGCAAGATCAGCCTTGTCCTTCCTACTGATCAGAGGAGCTTGCTTTTCCAGGTCTTTGCCTGAAGATGCTATGCACAAAATCATTAGTTTTGTGACTATAGACTCTACAGGAAAAATTCTGGAGACTAGATAGGACTTTACATGTGCCTTTGCATCTAACTTGAAAATTTGTGTGCATTTTAAAAATTGCAAATTTGGTGGAGGGAGAGTGTTGGATTTTAAAAATCTGAAATTAGAGTTTGCAGGGAGATATGTAATCTTTTTCTCTCTCTTGAAATTTTCAGAAAAAGTCCTCCTCTGAAGCTACCATTTACTCTAGGAAGCAAACCATTAAATGGGTTAAATTGCCTCTCTTCCTTTGCTCTTCCTCTCCTATCTGCTATCTGCTCATAGCTTTGTTGGTACTTTGGAAATGTAATTTATTTGTATTTTGTTAAAGCTAAATTATAAATACTTTTCTAAATCACTTAGGAACTTTATGTTAAATATGGTAGCCCTCCCCCCATCAATTAAATCATGGAATGTATAGTAAAAAAAACACACATATGAATATGAATACCTATATATTAAAAACACCTATCAACCCAGAATCTAAAAAGGCACATGGGCACACATCTACACAAAATCTTGAGTTAGCTAGGGAAGATATGTAACCCTATCTCATCCCCTTTGTTTTACAGAAGATGGCACACAGATTATAAAGGATTTTATGTACCGTAATAGAAATCTTTTGCTATTGTTTTTGTGATATGATCCTTTCTGCTGAGCTCCTCATTACTAAGAGTGGGTTGATATAATTTATTTTGTCCATGCAGTTAATGAAACTACTGCTGAAAGTCATGTTTCCTTGGTGAAAAATTCAGGCATGATTGGAAAGAAATGCAATCCCATATTGTGACCTACATTATCTTATAATATTTACTTTCAAAATATTTCACACAGAGTAAACAACAAAAATAAATGGATGATGCACTTTGTTATAGATAGAATAGACTTTGAAGCATTGACTAAGTATTTAACTAAGTATATATAATTATATATATGATTAAAATCTCCGTCCTAAGTATACTTCCTGGAGAGTTGCCCTGAACACAGTGACACTTTTTTCACTGCCAGTATTCATACTCTGGACTGCACTGAGATCCAGAAACCCAGAAAGTAAAATACTGTACACTGAACCTGATGTATCATAGTTCAGCATTAGAGCATGTGGTTTATACTAGAATGAGGTGGGAACCTTTAGCTCAGAGGGCAAAAGTGGACTTCCCCTCAATGGCTGTTCAGTTTTCTGGACTCTCTGATTCAAATGTCTTTTGAACTGTTGGGTTTCAACCAAAGGTAGAGCTTTAAAAAGCCCGTGTTTTCAAAAATTCCAGAATCCTCCATCCAGTGGTCATGCTATTTGAGGGATTCTGGGAGTACTAACCCAAAAGACTAATGTGGCAGATGTTGCCAGGCAGCAATAACAGCCCCCCACCATGACTCCTGAGTCCCCAGTCATTGCCCTGATGTAAGATATAGCTGTGCTTGCGATGAAACTTGTCCCATTCTTCATAAACCACCTGGCTGCCCTCAGGTATGGTTGACGAAGTCATCTACTTGTCACCCCTGAACAAAGATCTATCTTCCAGTTCAGTTTATTTTAGAACATGGAAGGAGGCATATAGAGGACCTTATTGTTCTGTGCCTTGTCCAGGAAAAAATACTGGATTAGCTCCGCACAGATATTGCAAGTCACTTTGTTCCATTTTGGGAGAAAGGTGGGATATAAATCAAATAATTATAATAAAATAAAATATATTATCTATTTATTTTGAAGATTTATATCCTGCCTTTCTCTCACATTCAAGGCGGGTATATGAACTTGTCATGAAGCATTCAAAATTAACTTTTTTGTTTAAAAAAGGTTTTAGTAACTCATTGGATTTCCCATCACCCTTTTCAAAGATATAGGCTGCATTTTCAGAATGCCATTGACACCGCTTTAACTGCCATGGCTCAATGCTATGGAATCCTGGGATTTTTAGTTGTAGCACAAGAGTACTCTGACATAAAGTACTAAAATCTTAGAAAACTTCAAATCTCATAATTCCATGGGATAGAGCCATGGCAGTTAAAGCTATGTCAAACTATTATTTCTTCAGTGCAGGTGCAGCTATATCAGTTTTAGTCTGGATCACTATAAAAAGGGATATTGTAGCAATTTTAAGAGTGAGAGAAAAAAGGTTGTTAGCATAAGCTTTTGTAGACTAAGGCCCTGTACAGACTAGACGGAAAGGCCGGCCTGGAGGCAGAGTCAGGGTATCGCGTCCAGATTATGCATGCCCCGACTCCACTTCCAGGGCGCCATAATGCTGTGTGCCACTCCACATGGTACGCAGCATCATGGGCTCCTCTGGTGCTCCATCCGTACTACACATTGTTGAACAAGCACCATATAGCCACACCACTGTGACTATGGCGCCCTTGAAAGGCAAAATCGAGGCTGCAGCATGTGATTGCCGGTGCAAAAAGGGTATGTAGTGCCCCCAGGTCTACTTTATCAGATACATGGTGTCCCTTGGCATTTCACACAAAGCATCTGATGAAGTAGACTATGAAAGCTTTTGTTACCAATTTCTTTATTTCAATTTGTCTCAAAGGTGCTACAAGATCTCTTTGCATATAATTACCTTTTTGTTATTTTCATTCTTTTGTGGGGAAGAAAATATATCTTAAAATGAAAATGGTCTAAAATATTGAGGGGAATCCCTTCAAAATGCCTCCCAAAACATGTTTGTCCTGGAAGGTATCAAGAAAAATAAAAGTTACCAAGAGGAACTGGTGGCTTGCATTTCAAGGATACAGTGCATCTGCTCTGAGATTCATTCTACACATTGCAGGACCTGTCCCTGGTCCTGAATCTATTTGGGGGCTAAGATTCAGCACCATTAATACCACCCTTAAAACTGGAATAAAATCGAAAACAGATTAATCAAACACCTAACATAGGAACCTCTGGCTGCCATAGTTAAAAATTACATTGGAGGGTGGGGAATAAAACATATTTTCTAAAAAATGCCATTGTTGTATCCTCATCACTAAGAAAAGTACATTGCACCCTTGCTTACATGGGGGATACGATCCGGACCCATGGGAACTGCAGTCCAACAATATATGCAAGGCAGTACTTTGTCCACTCCTTATCTGTTAGTAAGCCCCATTAAATATGGTCAAATATGCTAAAATTTCCAAACAAACCATTCAAAAGATGGTGTTATAGCTCTGAACTAAACAGAAGTAACCCTAGAAGCAAGCAGCACCTTTCAGAATTTCCTCTTTCATTCAGCAAAGACCTTTCTGGTCTTCCATACTTGAAAAGTATGAGCAGGTGGGGCTTCAAAAAGCCAAAGAAAGACAGGGTGGCCAGGAGACAACAAATGTGGAATGCTCTTCACAAAGAGAATCCTCCACCTGTTCTTTTAGGATCCGGTTCCCATATCAAATTGCTAGATGCAAATGCTTAGATTCAGGGCTTTGACAGAAAAAAATAAAATAAAATGCAAAACAAAAAACAACAACCTGTTACACCAGGTGCCTTGTGGTCTTGTACAGAATGTTCTGCAAGAAGGGTCATGGAGAATGTGGGGGAGCTTATATCTTCATTTCCCCATATTAATTGCTGTTTCAACACGTTCCATCTTGGCTGTGATCCTTCCTACATGAGTGATTAGCACTTCAGAGGCATCTAAAAGTGGAAAATAATGGTCATTAGCCTACACTCTCATTTGACGTTGGCGGTTAATTTATTTACTTTTATAATTATGGCCTATTATGCCAGGCACAGGCATCTGACAATCTCGCACAAGAAACAACAATAACAACAACTTGCTTCACCTTTCTGTTCTTCAGTCTTCCTTGCCATGAGCAAACACACAGATGGTACTTTCTTTTTAGGCTCCTGTGCCATTCTTAAATGAGTGACACATCACTATTGGAGTTTTAAGAATTTCCTTTTTGCATTCTGCTGATGAACAAATTAGACTTTAAATGATTTAGCAGGCTTTTGATATCTGTTCCAGTGTTTACATGCAGGAATGGTCCCAGTTTAAGCTTTCATGTTAACTTGGCGTAAGTATATTTTGAAGTAATTCAATCCACTGTAAGAGCAAATAAAAAAGACAATCTGTATGTGCAAACATTCTAGGTGATCTAACTTTCCAAAATAGTATTTCAACTGTGCATCATTCCTTTCTGATGAAAGACCTAACTAGGATAATTCCTGAAGGTACACATCATCCAAAAACCTTAGAACAGATCATAGGTTGCCAGTGTGCCAGTGAAACTGCTAATTATTACTGCTATTATTTTTTGTTCCCATCCTGTTGAAGATAACAACTAATTATGACATTAATTGATAGAAAAACCTTGGCACAATGAAAATCCACTTCTCACTTTTTAAGAAGCTCTGACCACTTATGATATACTGTACAGCTTTTCCAGTCTAGTTTAATTATGTTCTAGTCTTTGAACAAGCCTGCAAATTTAATACATTAATCCTGATAGTAAGGAACCACCAAAACAGAAAAATAAATATTAAAAAATGACAGATACATTAGGTTAGATTCCATTTTAATCCTATAGAGAGCAGATCCAATGAAATGAATGGGACTTGTTAACCATCACTTACATAAATGTGATGGACCCCCTATCCTGAGCTCCTATGACTCACCTTGCAATTTACCCTTAAGATCTCACAAGTGAGCACTATGCAAGTGGATGTGCTGATCCACGAGTTCAATGTAGTAACAGCCTCCTTATCAATCCTATTTTGGGAGAAAGGCAAGAGATTAATTCAATAAATAAAAAATAAATACAGTTCACACTTATAAATGTAAGCCCCACTTGGGGCTTATATAAGCCTATTGTATACCACAATATTTTCAGGGGTAACATAGACAGATATTTTGTATTAAGTTCTGTATATGCAGGGTAGAGGGTGTCATCTTATCCTTTACCCCAGGCAGCAAAATGTCTTGTAAAGGCACCACAGGGGAAGAACATGCTTGCCTTATGTTCATGTTTCTTCTTTCATTGACTTCAAAAGGAACTGTTGTGCACACAGTGGATGTGGAAACTGTTCTGCCAGGAGAAATGGCAGTGAGAAATTGCTTTAGGCTCTGACATAATTTTACTCTGTAAGTCTGGCTTTGCTCTTAGTGGGCTTACAATGCAAGCCTTACAAAAACATATCCAGGGGTAGCCATGTTTGTGATATAACACAGTACAATAATATCTAAAAATCTGAAAAATGGTGATACCTTTATTGGACCAACCATTGATTGCAACATGTATTTTGTGCATTTTGGTTGGTCCAATAAAGGTATCACTGTTTTGTCGATTTGCATTGCTAACTTGGGATGACTAGTTCTTAATTTCAATACTGTTTTTGACATACTTCTCAAAATTAGGATGGCTGGCAATAGTACATGAAATCGTAAAGACTTTGAAGTCATGACCATTGCAACAGCTACCTAAGCACTGGGCAGGGAGTGGAGGAGATATCTCTCTATATTACTTGGGTTCTGTGCATACCTGAAAAGAAACTTGTTATACTAGTTTTTTAAAAAAGTTAATGTGGGCAGCTGGTATTTTCCTGCAGGGCAGGCTCTGCTAATGTTATAGTCTGAAGCTGTGCACTCTTTACATAATTCTTGTTTTGGAAACAAAGGCACACAAATGGCTTTTAGTGGGTAGTTATTTTCATTTCTAATGGCTGAAAATGCCCCAGGAACTATTTTCTAACATAGTGGACATTTACCAAGCTTCCTGTCAGCCTACAAATGTACGCACATGAACAAGGTTACTCATTAGCTTCTTTAGAAAGTAAGGTGTAATAATCATTTGGTAAACTAGTGATAATATGCTATGTTTTCACTGAATGAGAATAACAAAGGAGCTTTTAAAAGATTTTCTTAGAATTCTTAAGAGCTGCATTTCAGGAAGGTCTACTGCTGTATTATTATTTTTTTTAATGCTTAAATTGTTGACTGGATTGCAGACTTATATAAATCTCCTATTTGGCAACCTCTTGGCAGGATCAAGGCCCACTGAACTAAACTTGCGTATGTGCTTTGGAAAAAGGGGTGGTGGTGGTAGGAAGTGCTTTACGGGTAATAAAAGCAGGTTGATGCAATGTTCCAGTGGCTGGCTTTGTGCTGCACAAGGAGGGTGTACAATAACAGCTTTCAATACAACAGCTGGGATCCAGAGAACTGAAAGACTGCTTATGGTTGAGCAACAGGGCTTTTCATTTCCTGCTTTCAGCAGCGGTTTTGAGCTCCTAGACCCCTCAGAGATCTATGTTTTTTGGACTAGGATCTCACATGGTTTAAGGGTCTACTGCAATTACCCCTCTCCCATGTGCTTTTTCTTCACATTCTTCTTCTCTTTTTCATAAGCATACACTTATCTGAGTCTAAGATAGCTACTTGACTATTCATGTCAGAAAAGTATACTGTGACTAAGAAACAGACAGAAGGATCAATACGTTGTCTCTAGGTGCTGTCAAAATGGCTTTTCTCAATTCTTTTCACATACACGAGATTGTGCTCCTATACTTGATATGGCTAATGTGGATGAGAGTGCCTTTGTCACCAACAGTGAAAGAATGGTGGGCACAGAGGGGAAGATGACCATCAACTATTTTGTCAATTAACTACCTTTCAAGTCCTTTTCACAGTCCATATTTTTTTGCAGGAACTATTTATAGTCTTCCTGCAAACAGGTACATTATGTTTACATTTGGTTACACTTATATGAAGCATTGTCATTACAGTCAGCAGCTCAAGCATTATAAAGAGGCATTGACTGAGAAAAAAACCAGTTACCTATTTATATTATAATGGTGGTCAGAGGTGTCTGAATGTGCTATATATGATCTGGATTTATGTTATTTTGTTCAGTGTAAATAATCCTTGAATTGAAATTGAAAGAATATTTAAGGTAGGTCAGGAATAGAAAACATATTAGCTTTCCATATGTTGATGAACTGCATCCCTTACCATCCTTTGCCATTTGGTTGATGTTGAATACTGACACACATTATTGCTTTTTGGTGGTAAATGATGCAGCAGATGGTGTACAGTAGAGAAGCATTTCAGCCCTTTCGATGATGGGGTCCAACATCCTCTCACAGCCAACGGTAGAATTAGGTACTCAAACAACTCATTCTACCCAGGTTAACCCTAACCAGCAATTCAGTTCCCCATAACTGACTGTATGGGGCTGCTGTTTAACAAAAGCAATACTATAATTAACCTGTCCTGTACAGCAGGGCAGCTGTTAATGTTTGGCCATGGTGACAACAAGGACTCTCAAACCCATCCGCCTCATGGCAGAAGTCCAGCTCACTATCGATTTCAGAGAACATAGTAAAAGGAAAGACAATTGCAAGGATCTAATACAAGTGACTGGAGAGGTCGCAAAACTGGGATTTTTCTGAAAATTAAAGACATCTAGCAGTTTGTTTTCACCAGAAACTGTTGAAAACAAGGACTTAAGAGAGTCTATTTTAGGCACAATTTCTGCATGTTGGGCAACTTACGTACACTTTAGCTTCTCTGTCTTTCTGTTGTTCCTGTCTTTAGTACCAAACATGGGCTAAAAGACCTTGTTTTGTAGACAAAGGTCTGACCTGCCAGAGATGTGGAGCTTTTGTCTGGGACACATTGTAGTGGACAGCAAAGCAAGTCCTGTGTTTTATGCTGTGTTGAATTTCTCAACACTGTACTTCTTACTGGGAAAGACCACCCCAGCTGAATTTTAGTCTGTTAAGAAGACAGAGTTGCAGCAGAGTGAATAGGGTTGTCACATCTTAGGGCCTATCCCTGAGCATCTATTTTTTGTGGGTCATCTCCAAGTGAAGGTGCAAATTTTCTGACTTTGGTGGGCTCATCTCCAGGTAACAGGTAAGGACTTTGTGCAAATCTCCAGCTCAGCCATTAAAGCAGCAGCTTGCTACAATTTATGAGGCTTAATTTTTGTTGTAACTTGCAAAGATTCTCCAGAGTGCCCATTATTTACTTAGCTTCAACCTTCCCTCCTTGTTGTTGTAGCACCAGGCTCGCCCTCTACTCAGTTCTGTATTCACCTTTTGGCTAGAAGCAAGTAGTCTAGATGCAATGTTTCTTATTTTAGCTCCCTAAATAAGTGAGAAAGAATAATCTCTTCATTTCACCTCATTCTGGGAACAACTTCTTTAGCTGTCTTAATTTCAAAACATGACTATACATGAGTGTTCTGAGCCTTTATTATTGGGTCAGGTCCTCCATTCTTGAAGGCCCTCCATTTCTTGTTGCGTTGCCCTCGGACATAAGTCAAAAGTCACTTGGAGGCACACACAGGGTGGCCAGGCACGTCCTCCTTTTCCAGGACGTGCCCTCCTTTTCAGCCTTTTGTCCAGGAGGAATTGTTGGAAAATGTATGTATTGTGTTCCCTTTTCCCTCCTTAGATAGACAGAGACTTCCCTCTATCTCATACTATCTATACATATCACTCCTGTCACTCAGTCTTGGAGGCTGTTTAACAGACTCTCTCTCAAGATTCTAAACAGTCTCTTCTCAGTACAGTAACAGTCTCTTTTGAGTGAAGTTAATAGTCTCTTTCTGCTTTATTAACACCAGGTAGGATAGGATTTAGTTTGTTATGTATTTATTTAATTAAAGTTATTATTATTTGTTTTTAAACTACAAATGGTATGTTTGTTATTTTTGGAGTAAGTCTTTATTATTTAAGAAGACATATTTAAAATTAATAGTCTGACCCACACTTTTGCTGTTCTGTTGATGAAATCGGAACTCGAACAAGTTTAACTTTCATACCTGCATATTTTTCATAGAATCATAGGATCGTAGAGTTGGAAGAGACCACAAGGGCCATCCAGTCCAACCCCCTGCCATGCAGGAACTCACATTCAAAGCATCCCTGACAGATGGCTTTTGTTTCCCTTTAAAAGGGTTAACACCCTGGAAAACTCAAATTGCACTAAACAGGAGAGTCAAAACGTCCTCCATTCTAAGCATCATTGAGAAGCATGGACTTCCATTTATATGAGCGTATTTGGCTTCTGCTTGGTCATGTCTGTTTTGGACCGTTGTCGTTGTGCGGCCCAGGGTGACCTCTTTGGGCCATACAACAACAACAACAACAGTCCAGAACACACTGCAGAAACAACCCAGTTTGAGACTGCTTTAACTTTTTCTTGTTATCCAGCCTTGAGTGAATCTTTTAGGGTTGCCATAATTCTCTACTAAAAACCGGGACAAAATATAGGACAAAATGTAGACCAAAATATAGGACAATTGTAGGATAAAATTTAGCCAAAATATAGGACATTTAAGAAAAATGGAGGACCTTGAATGTCCTACATTTTGGCCTAAATTTTATTCTACAATTGTCCTATGTTTTGGTCTAAATTTTGTCTTACATTTTGTCCCGGTTTTTAGAAGAGAATTATGGCAACCCTAATCTTGATCCATGGTGACCCTGCAGGTGAGACATCTCCAATATTCTCTATGCGCCACTACTCTGCTTAGTTCCTGTATGTTCATACCCATGACCTCCTTAACAGAATCCATCCATCTAGCATGTGACCTTTCTCTCTTTCTGCTTCCCTCCACCTTTCCTAGCATTATTGTTTTTTCCAGTGAGTCGTGCCTCCTCATGATGTGGCTAAAGTACGACAGCCTCATTCTAGTCATCTTGGCTTCCAGAGAGATTTCTGGCTTCATCTGCTCTAGGACCCATTTGTTGGTCCTTTTGGCTGGCCATAGCATCCTCAATCAGTACTTTTCTCTAGCACCACATCTCAAATGAACTGATCTTCCTCCTAACCTCTTTCTTAACGGTCCAGCTCTCACATCCATACATGGTAATAGGGAATACAATGGATTGTATGATTCTAACTTTTATTCTCCATTGTATGTCTTTACATTTTGGGATACTTTCTAGTTCTCTCATAGCTGCCCTCCCTATTTTCAGGGGTTTATCACACAAAGGAGATCGGGAGTTTATCCTGTGAATACCCCAGAAAAATCGTGTAATTACATGAAACAACTTCACATAACGTCACACAAAACCCACCGTTGAAGCGGTCACAGTGAAGCATTAACACACATTTACTTTTGGGATTTCAGCGACAGTGCATTTCCGATGTCACTTTATTTGCGTGACTGTGTGTGATAATCGTTTGCGCAATTACCCTCCATTTTAATTGTTTACAATGTTTTATTATAGTATAGTGGGGGGAGGGAAGTCATACAATGTAAGCTGGAGGGCAGGGAACTGTCTAATTAAAAAGACTGTATGTACTGCGCTGTGTAAATTTACAGCACTATTTAAAGCTTAATAATAATAATAAATTTTAACATATGTTGTATTTTATATTGTATTTTATTGTAAGCTGCCTTGATCCTGCATGAGAGGCGGCATATAAATAAATTATGAAGCCAAGCCCTCCCTTCAGTCCATCTGCCTTGGTACAGGCCTCGGAGGTTGAGAGGAACGCTGGACTTCTTACCCTTTCCCGTCACCACACTCCTTCTCCTTCTGTGTCATGTCTTTTTAGATTGTAAGCCTGAGGGCAGGGAACCGTCTAACTAAAAAGATTGCATGTACGCGCTGGTAAATTTACAGCGCTTCATAAATAAAGGTTAATAATATAATAATTATTATTGTTGTTGCTTTATTTGTGGGTTGCTTTAAATGCGCAATCTCTCTTTGATGCCGAAATTAGCCGCAGTGTGATACATTTATTTGTGTTCCTGTCATTTCCTGCCCTGGCTCAAATGCCGGGGGAATCCTGGGAAGTGTAGTTCTGTGTGAGAGAGACATGATGGAGGAGCCCTCTCTGTCAGAGAGAGAAAGAGAAAGAGCTTTTCTGGTGCCACAACAAGAATCTATGGCCCAAAATACACTGCAAAGAATAATCCAGTTTGAGACCACTTTCGTTGCCCAGTGTTAGGGAATTCTGGGAACTGTAGTTCTGTGAGAGACTGAACCTCCTCTGTCAGAGAGAGAGAGCGAGCTCTGGCGCCACAACAAACTACAGTTCCCAGGATTCCCTAGCCCTGAGCCAGGGCAGTGAAAGCGGCCTGACAGAGCGGGTCCTTCGGTGTTTTGGAGGGCAGTGAGGCCGCGTATATTCCCAAGAGAGAGCGAGAGGCCTGGGCCTGGGTCGCCCGGGGCCGCTGCAGCAACCGCCTCTCCCTCCTCCTCCTCCTGAGGCTGGGATTGGAATCAATGGAGGAGCAGCAGGAGGAGGAGGAGGAGGAGGGAGCAAAGGAGGCGGCTTCCTCCTCTCGCAGCCCCGGGGTTGAGGTGGGCGGCGGCAGAGGAGGAAGAGGAGGAATAAGCAGCCCCAGCAGCAGCAGCCGCCCCAGCAGCCCTGAAGACGGAGGCTGCCTGCCGAGGCCCTCCGCCGGGAAGCGGGACGAGGAGCAGCCCCGCCAGGGCCCAGCAGCGCCCCTTCTCCCCGGGAAGATGAGGCGGAGGCCCGCCGCCACCGCCGCCGAGGAGCCGAGCCCGGGCGCTTCCCTCTCGGCCGCCGGGACAAGATGGCAGCGGCGGGGGCAGCCAGAGCCTGAGCCCGGCCTGCGAGGAAGAGGCGCCCCCGCCGCCGCCGGGGAAGGGCACTGCCCGCAGGAGCAGGAAGACTAGCAGCCCCAGGACACAGGCCCAGGGCTGCCTCCGCCGCCGCCGCCGCTCGATCTGTGAAGGTGCGAGAGGAGGAGGAGGGGCCTTCCTCGACCCCCGTCCTCCCTTCTCCCGGACCCGCCCCTCCCTTTCAGCCTCGCAAGCCCAAGCGTCCTCCATTTTGAGAAGGGGACCAGGCAGCTCCAGGGCAGGCCCTCCAGGAATCCCCAAATGCCCTCCCGTTTTTGAGCATGGCTAGCAACGGGGGGGGGGGCAGAGGTCCTCCTTCTCCCGGGCATGCCCTCCATTTCACCCTCCTCTCCAGGAGGGGTCCCAAAATGTCCTCCCATTTTGAGCATGGCTAACAGAGTGACCAAGGGTCCTCCATTTCCAGGACAGGTCCTCCCCTCCTCTCTAGGAGGGATTCCAAAGTGTCCTCCATTTTGAGCATGACTAACAACGAGGTGACCAGAAGCCCTCCTTTTCCAGAACAGGTCCTCCATTTCAGCCTCCTATCTAGGAGGGATTCCCTTTGGAGCATGGCTGACCAGACACGTCCTCCTTTTCCAGGGCAGGCCCTCCATTTCAGCCTCCTCCCCAAGAGGCATTCCAAAGTGTCCTCCATTTTGAGCCTGGCAGAGAAGCACGAGTTGATCTTTCCATGAGTGTTTCGAGCCTGGATTTGGTCATGCCCTGCCCTTCCTTTTCTCTTTGAGCGTCCTACATTTTGTCCTCCTCCGCCTGGTCACCCTGGGAAGGCTGGGTTGGGAAGTGGCCTCTGCTTCTCCCTCCTCCTTCCTTCCCTGTTTGCAAAAGAGCGGCTTTGCTTTTCCCAGAAAGGGCGGAATCATGGGTTTCTGGAGCTGTTTGTTGTTGTCTGGTGGCTCCGAATTGTTGACCCTGTCATGGGTTTTTCTTGGCAAGGTTTCTGCAGAGGGGTTTGCCATTGCCACCCCGAGGCTGAGAGAGTGTGACTTGCCCAGGGTCACCCCACTGGGGTATTTGTGCTTGGACAGGGATTTAAAACTTGGGCTCCAGAGTTGTAGTCCAACATTCAAACCACTACACCACCTGTTTTTGTTGTTGTTGTGTGCCTTCGAGTCTTTCCAAGTTATGGCGACACTAAGGCATATATCATAGGGTTGACTTGCCAAGGTTTCTTCAGGGAGGGTTTGCCATGGCTACCCTTGGAGGCTGAGAGAGTGTGGTCTGCCCAAGGTCACACACTGGGTGCTCAGGCAGGGATTTGAACCCTTGTCTCCAGAGTAATAGTCCCAACACTCAAAGCACTAAACTACCTGTTGTTGTTGTGTAGCTTATGGCAACCCTATCATTGAGTTTTCTTGGCAAGATTTGTTCAGAGGAGGTTTGCCATTCTCTTCCCTGGAGTCAGCTCCACACTGACTCCAGCAGAATGTTTGTGAACATGTGAAGAGTGCTGTTATCATATCTGCCAGCGATCTCAACGTAGAGCCACTGCCTTGCTCTCTGGGGCTTAGCATTGGCTGCATCCGCACTGCTGAAATAATCCAATTTGGCAACACTTTAACTGCCATGGCTCAATGCTATGGAACCCTGGGATTTGTAGTTTTGTGAGGCATTTAGCCTTCTCTGTCACAGATCTCTGATGCCACAATAAACTCCAATTCCCAGGATTCCCTAGTATTGAGCCAGCGTAGTTAAAGCGGTCTCAAAGTGGATTATTAACTGCCATGGCTCAATGCTATGGAATTCTGGAAAAATGTAGTTTGTTGAAAGTTGTAGTTTATTTGTTGGAACTGCTGGAAATTCTGGAAATCATAGTTTATTTCTTTGGAGCTCTAGTAATCCGCATAGGACATTGGCAAGCGGTATAGAAAGGTAATTCTGTTGCTATTAGCATGGAGCCATGCCAGTTAAGGTGGTGTCAAACTGGATCTGGTGCCACAACAAACTACAATCTCTAGAACTCCATAGCACAGAGCCATGGCAGTTAAAAGCGGTGTCAACCTGGATTACTTCTGCAGTGCTGATGCATCTGTTTAACTGCCGTGGCTCAGTGCTATGGATTTCTGCAAATTGTGGTTTGTTGGACATTCTGGAAATTGTAGTTTATTCCTGCGGACCTCTGGTGCCAAGCAAACCACCATTTCCAGAATTGCATAGCATGGAGCCGTTCCAGTTAGAATGGCGTCAAACCGGATCCAGTGCCACAACAAACCACCATTTCCAAAACTACACAGCATGGAGCCATGGCACTTAAAGCAGTATCAAACCGGATTATTCCTGCAGTGTGGATGCAGCTTGACTTTTCTTGGAGTGGGTGGTGGGTGGGGGACAGAGCTTCATTTCCCACCAGGATTGGCCATTCTTGTCTCTCCCCTGGTAAGTGTGCAAAGTATGGGGAGGACATACGAAAATTAAATGACAGTACTTACCTATAGGGAAACCATACTTGCCCATAGGGAAACATTGGGGAACACTTACCCATAGGGCAGTTCTCAACCTCTGGGTCGCAACCCCTTTGAGGGTCAAGCAACCCTTTCACAGGGGTCACCTAAGCCCATCGGAAAACACATATTTCCGATGGTCTTAGGAACCGAGATACCACTCCTTTATGGTTGGGGGTCAGCACAATTTGAGGAACTGTATTAAAGGGTCACGGCATTACAAAGGTTGAGAACCACCGCCATAGGGAAGCATTGGGGAATGCTTGGCCATAATGAAACATTGTACTTGTCTATAGGGAAACATTAGGGAATACTTGCCCATAGGGAAATATAGGAAACTTCTCCAATATTTCCCTATGGGCAAGTATGGTTTCCCTATGGGCAAGTACTGTCATTTGTTCTACTACCTCCCCAAAGCATGTAGAGAGATCTTGTAGCACCTTTGAGACTTAACTGAAAGAAAGAAGTTGGCAGCATGAGCTTTCCTAGACTTCAGTCTGCTTCCTCAGATGCATTTGGAGAAAGTAGACTGAAGCTTAGGAAAGCTCCTGCTGCCAACTTTTTCCTTTCAGTGAGTCCCAAAGGCGCTCCAAGATCTCTCTCTGCATACTGATTCTATAGACTCAGACTGTATGAATAAGTGTGCAAAGGGAGTGAGTTGCCTGGGGAAGTGTAGTAGGGAGGCTCCCTGGCACCCACAAACCAATGAAGCAACAAACAGATGAGTGTATACTCTGTGTGTGTGTGTGTGTGTGTGTGCGTGTGTGTGCGTGTGTGTATATAGTCCAGCTCGCTCTGCCCATTCTCCCTTTCTGGGGCTTTCTTTCCCTTTGGGCAACCAGAAGTTTCCGTTTTGTGTCTCTGTCGCCTCCCCAGCCTTTTAGTTGAGCCCCATACAGTCCCTGTGTGAAACTAACCTTTTAGGATCCCTTCTGCCTGCTCTGTGTGTGTGTATGAAAGGAGAAATGCGACCCGGGTGCTCGGCTTGCAACTTGCTGGGGCAGCAGGAAGGCGTGGTTGACTCTGGTTACAGGGGGATGGATGTTCGCTTCCCTTTGGGACTCTCTAAGAGGTAATAGGCAGCTCACTCTAGTTTGGGGAGAGGAATAGTAGCTCTTTCCACATCAAGGGGGGACCCCCAGAAACATAAATAAACGAGCCAACTTAAAATGGTACGTGGAGGCGTCGCTTGGGACTGGCAGCCATTCAGAGCCAAGGTGACTTAAAAGCTGGGAGTTTGGCCATGAGAGCTTGAGTCCTGAATTGGGACTCTCAGGAACGAAATGCTGGTGTTTAGGTTTGTCTCTAAACACCCCCCTCCCTTCCAACATCATTTTTCATATTGTAATTTTTGTGTTGGAAATAGGACTGTTTGCACTAACAGGCAGCTTGGTTGGTAGTTTCTTCCCTCCCTTGTTTGATGATAAGATTTCGCATATCCAATTTGGACATGAAGTTTGTGAAGTTAAGGTATATATCATTGCTGCTGAAGTGGTTAATCGGATAAGCATATTATGGTTTCTATCTGGGGGAAGGCCGTGCTTTTAATATACCAGCTTTATTGTGAAACAGTTTTCTGGGTAACTAATAGCCTGTGATGTTACTGTGAAGAAAATACTTTCACATTGCTTTAAAATACTTAGATATTTTAAATCCTTCCTTCCTTCTCCTAGACATGCTAAGCTGTATCTGAGTGTAACTTTGGGCAGGCTTTCTGTGCATGTTTTGTAGGTTAGATGTTGGGTTCTCTTGGCCACAAATGTTGGTGTCGTATTCTCATGTGCCTTGTGAAACCAGATACTTGGATATGCGTGTAGCTAATTTGGTAAATGTACTTATATTAAGCCATGACTGTGCACTGAGTGCTATATAAAGTGTACTCTAAATCATTGGCTTTGTTTGATTGGGTTAATACCTAGTTTTCGGTTGGTTTGTTTTTTAAATAACAAATGTAAGACAGCAATGTATTGCATATTCTTCTTGATAGGTTTTTGGTATCTTGCTTGATCGTAATATTTTTATGGAGATAAAATAACCCCTGAAACCTGTTCATAACATTACTTAGATGACTAATTAAAAAGCTATGCTGCTTAGCCTCCTTATAGTAGGGCAGTTAGCATGTTAGGTATAGCCAACATGTTAACTAAAACTGTAACTTTTTGAGGGGCTGAATTCTAAACTGGAAATGTTAAGGAGTAAGGTACTGATGAATTTAGATTTTTTTTAAAGCTTGTTGGAGACATTGTCTAAGTAGTGTTAGAAAATAAATTCTGTGACATTAATGCAACCATGTTATTAAGGTCCCTAATTTTAATAAAAGTGCTACCAAATAAGCAGATTAACAAACATGTAATTAGGTCAAGGCTTTGGTATGGAGATGAATGTGGGAATGAGCTATGTTTTAAAAGATTATGATTCAATGGAAAAAATATTGCATTGGTGTCGCACGTATATGATCTCTATATTTTATTAGTAAATACATTTAAAATTGCACAGTCACTGTATACAATAAATAATAAATTCAGCTTTATTTCTTTTTGTGTTAATAGTACAGTACAATCTGTATCTGGCTTTTCAGCAGTATGCCCCATTGAGTTCAGTAGGACTTACTCCTAATTAAGGATTGCAGTCTATAACACTGTATTTTTCAAATTTCAGATCTTGTTAAACTATAATTTGTTTCCAAAGCATCAAAACAGCAAAGGTTTTGTGGTGCCTTAAAAACAGACACATTTATTATGACATAATATTCTTCAGTACATAAATTTATAAGTCATAGCAAAATCCAAAATACACATTGTGGTGGTATGTTTATTAGGCTAACCAAAAGGAGCAAAATACATTTCTCAAATCTAAACCATAATAATTGTTTTAGTCTTTAAGATGTTTCAGGAGTTCTTGTTGTGTAATGTGGTGCTGATGATGTAAGCATGGGGAATCTGAGGCACTTGTGTACAATAGTAATCGCTTTTATGTGCTAATAACATCCACATGGGCAGTAGGTGCCAGTTCAAAAGCCAGAGAAGAACATAATATCCTCCATGGGCAGGATCCAGGCACAAACATATTTATGAGTATTTTAGTTCAACCTTGCTCTCTCTCTCTAAAGTAGGATACTGTCAGTAGGAAAACTTGTCCCATATGGATCCATATCCAAATTAGGACTCTTATCAGCTCAGAGACAGTCAGATGTATAGAGTCATCAAGCTGATTTAAACTGACAAAAAAAAAGGGACAGTTTAGACATTTAAATGTAAAAAGGGAGCAAAAAAGAAATGATCTTGCCTTATACACACAATAAATTTCTCAATTGTCTTGAGGCTGTTAAGTGGGAGGTGACTTGAAGGCACACAACAACAACAGACAATTCTTCATTTTGGTCTTTTTTAGTAGAAACTTCTGCATCTTGTTTTGTCTACAGTATTTTTTCTCTCTTTAATTTAAGAAACAATTATGTCATTCTCTAATCTTCTCAAGGCCAAGTTAAATCATGTTGTTACTTTCTAGGTAGTAATTCAACAAAATGATTCTGGTTAACAGCACTTTTAATAGCCTTGCCTGGTTGTACCTCAGCAACACACCCTTCACTTCTTTAGTTTTGATAAAACAGAGACTGAATTTCAGTTACTGGAGATTTATTTGGCTTTCTAGTTGTTGTTTTAATCTCCTTTAACCAGGAAGTTAAAACTTGTGCTAGAGTAAATTTAGAATCTGTAATGGTTAAAACGAAAGAGACATATAGCCACACATTCTTTGGAAAGAAGGTTGTAGTTCTTTCACTGAAAACTAGTTGCTCTCCTATCGGAATTGTTTATGAATGCAACAGTGATAAGGAGATTTGGTTACTAGAATGCACTTGAAGTATAAACATTCAGCAGTGCAGACAGAGCTTTGAAAATGTGAAGCATGGCTCAGGAGCCAGCTAACCAGGCAAGTTCCTTTTTGTTTAGTTTGAATACACAGCTTTTTAAAAACTGAAGGTTCATCATCCTGGACTGTTATCTGTGCCAAACTGAAATATGTTGGTTTGTTTTCCCATAATAATGAAACTTGGCAAGTAGGGTTTTTTCCTTTTGAGTTTCTTCACACAAACTGTGCTTATTAGCAAATATTGCTTGTTTGAAAATATGCAGTTCTGTTTAGTGGGGGAAACATCCTTTCCCACATTGATTATGGAGTAAAAAAGGATTGAAGGCTAATTGTCTGGGGGGGCGGGAGAGCCAGTCTCATATCCTCCCTGAGCCACTAAGCAGCCAGTAGGCTTTTTAATATTTCATTCATATTTGAGAGACAGCGTGATGTAGTGCTTTGAGTGTTGGACTGTGACACTGGAGATCAGGATTAAATTCTCTGTTCAACCATGGAAACCCACTGGGTGATCTGGGCAAGTCACATACTTTCAGCCCCAGAAAACCCCATGGTAAATTTGCCTTAGGGTTGCCATAAGTCAGACATGACTTGAAGACACACAACAATAACAGGGCTTGTTCAATCTTTATTGCAGTATGATGACAGTGTATTAGTGGGTTGTTGTTGAAAATGGCCAACTCTGTGGCTTTGGACATAGGATCACATGTTGTCAGCTATGAACACCAAGTGTGTTAAGCGGTACTTTTACATCATGCTGCAGTTTATGTGGGATTATAGCTTGGCTCTTGCGATGCTGCCTTAACTGATCCTCTTGATCAGCCTGCTCATGTTCTGGAGCACTTTAAAATGCCTTTAAAGGTTTTTTCTTACTGTTTAAATTTCTTAATCAGTCCCTTTGAATTGGATGAATTGAAAAATTAGGGAAATATACCTTTAGTTGCTGGAACATTACAGACGCAGATGCAAGAAAAAGTTGTGAAATTTTGTAAAGAAACAGAACTTTTTTTGAGAAGAGTGTGCTAAAATTCTTTTTAATAAACAGAACAGCTGGGTTAGCCCTACATTAGAGGAAAGGATAAACATCCACCATGACTTAATCCATGTGTACTTCAGTCTTTTTGCCATGTTGACATAATGTCATGCCAGTTCTAGACTGTTGTGTTATTGGTTAAGAAAATTTTAAATTGTCATAAATCTACTAAAAGCATCGTGATTTGCATGAATAACTTGTTCCTCATAGCTGGTTTGCCCAGTGTAGCAGATGTTTTGTGTGTGTGTGTGTATGTGTTTAATACTGTGTTCTCCTGCATCTGTGGCTTGGAATTTATCTGCTTTAACATGCCTTGAATGGCTTTCCCTGCAGCAAAAGTGAAGGCAGGTATAACAGGCCTAGACTGGAGTGTGTCTCACCCCCCCCCCCACTGCCTTAATTCCTCTGTAGAAAATTAATTTTTGTTAACAGTCTTGTCTATTTTGCTCTGTTCTAAGTATATTTACAAAAGTAAATAGATTAAATGAATACATTAGTGTTCTGTTCTGAATATTTTCACAGCTTTAAAAAGTTTCTCATATGTTATATTGATTATTAAGATTTGTAAGGAGGAACGAGAATGACTTTAAATGATTCGTTTTGTAGATGAGTGATTTGTTTTGTAGATGGGTGATCATTTGGTTAAAGATTTCCACAGCTATCTTTACCTTGGTTACAGGTTGTAAGCTGAAGATGAAATGGGAAGACTATACAAGTTTTGCATGTCTCACTTAACAGAGATAAGGTTTTACCCTATTTAAGTACACTTTATGCCAAATGTTGATCTCCTTTTTTGCTGTCTTTCTCAAAACTTTCCCCCTTGAGTACCTGGCATATTCTGTAAGACCCAAACTAAGTTTCACAATATAGGTAGGTGTAAATGTCCCAAGTGAGCCAGCGTGGCATAGTGGTTTGAGTGTTGGACTATGATTCTGGAATCCTGGGTTCAAATCCTGGCTCAGCCATGGAAACCCACTGGGTGATCTTGGGCAACTCACACTCTCTCACACTTGGGGAAGGCAATGGCAAACCTCCTCAGAACAAATCTTGCCCAACAAATCCCATGATGAGTTTGGCTTAGGGCAGTGAAGGGGAACCTTTTCAGGTCCATGTGCTGGGGGCGGGACTTTTGCCCCTGGGGGCAGGGCTTCCATCCTCTGGAGGTGGGGCTTCCAGGGTGGACTTCTCCCACCGCCCTTTCCTCGGCCTCCAGCTGTCTCTGAAAAGCCAGGGAAGGTTCAAGGGGAGGGAGGTGACGGAAGCGCCATTGCTCCCCCTCCTCTTGGCCTGCCTCCAGCTGTCTCTGAGAGACAGCTGGGAGTAAGTAAGGGCCTGTGGGGGGGAGCAATGGACCCACCCCCAGTCCTCCTTCCTCCGGATTTTTCCTGACCCTCAGCTGTCCCTGGAGGAGCAGCTGAGGGTCAGCAAATGCCCATGGACGGGAGAAGGAGCCTGCACGTGCCCCGTCCTCCTCTTCCCGGACCTTTGCTGACCCTCATCTCTCCCTGGAGGAGCAGCTAAGGGTCAGCAAAGTCCCGTGGAGGGGAGAAGGAGCCGTCACGCGCCCCGTCACCATAAGTTGGAAAGACTTCAATGCACACAGCACACACACGCACACACACGTGTCTCCAAGCTAGCATAAAGTAAATGAAAGGTTACAGTTAGGAGTAAAGTAAAGTAACTGTAGGATGGAGGAGCTGCGTGGTCTTTGCTTTCTTTTGTTTTCCACTTAGAAGACTGCCCCTGTGCTCTTGATCTTATATCATTTGACTCACAGACAGACGATAAATAAAACAGGTTGTATAAAAGCCAGCTGGCAGGGAAAGGGTTAAGACATTTTCTGTGTCATGTCAGTTCTGAGTAGCTAGTTTTTTAATTTTAAAAATACCACCTGGACATACAGTTAGAGGACACATCTCCCATGTAATATCTAGTTTGGTCTTGAGAGATAAGCAGGGGGGAGATAGCAGTATCTTGAAACTGCAACTTAGCAACTCTATTTGTAGTTCTGCCAGTCTAGGTGGGATCTTTTTTTTAATTGAAAGTTGCTATGACTACACTTCCACCAACATGGGTGGCTCTCTAACTACTACCGTATATACTCGTGTATCTCACACACACACGCACACATGTATATACACAAAAACCAGCCCCCCAAAACTGGGTTGACTTATATACAGGTCATTGCTGGAATAGGGACCTAGTGTGAAGGCAGTGACAAGAGACAGAGGTGAGAAGCATGAAAGCAGTACTTCCACCTCATTTGTCCAAACTGGAAGAATAAAGGCAGTCCTTTCACCTTCCCCACCTACTTTTTTGGCCCAGGTAGCATTCAGCAGTAATGGAGGAGCCTGAAGAGAGCCTGTGGCAGCCAGTTTTTAATAGGGGCATACTACTGTATATAAGCCTCATGAGGCTTGGTAGCCTCTGTAGAGATGCTTATACACCATGCCCCTATTAAAAATGGCTGAAGCATTCTCTACAGAGAGGCTTAAATACTATGCCCTTATTAAAAACCACGGCAGTCTCTCTTTGCTGCCGAACACCACATGGACCGAAAAAGTAGTCGGGGAAGGAGAAAGGGCTATCTTTCTTCAGTTTCGACAGGGGAGAAGTAATGGGGCAGGAGTGCTGCTTCCACACCAAGAGGTGCTTCTCTGCCTTTTGTCACTGCCTTTGCTCTGTGTCCCTGTTTGAGATAAATTGCTTTTTTTGTTTCTCCCACACTTTTTTTAAGGCTACATTCTTACTCTTTTTCCTAATTTATGTTCCTTTCCCTATCTGTATTTGTATAGAAATAGATATTGCAAGATCAGCAGTGCCATTTACACCCCCACTCCCATCTCTCAGATAACCAGATCCTCTCCTTGTCTTCCAGAGTATGTCCCCTCTGTGTATTTTTTCAAAGCAGAGGGAAATGGCCACATAGCCCGAAAAACCCGCAAAAAACTATGGATGCCGGCTGTGAAAGCCTTCGACTTTACAGAGGGAAATATTTGTTTGTTATGTATCTCTGAGTTTTACCCTAATAGTTTTATCCATACTTTTCGCCCCCAAACCTCCCCTTAATTTATACATGAAGTCAACTTATACACGAATATATGCGGAGTATTGTGTCCTTGGCTGTATTTGTCCAGAATATTTTGCTGCCCCTTCTACCTACTGTAGTTTTCATCTGCAAATGCACAACCTCTGCATTATACTTCCCTAATCATGCAGAGTGGTAGTTCTGAATACCCAGTAAAATGCTAGTGAACTATAACTGTAACTTTAAATTTATGAAATTGTTTTATATGACTTGTATATAGAATTCCTGTTTTGCTGTTCTAATTGTCTTTTCTCTTAGATTCCAGAACTTGTGGTAAAAGATCACTCACTTTGTTTCTTGACTGGACAAAATTCCTGGTTTAACCAATAAATAATATATGTAATCACTATATAATGTATTTCATTCTGTTAATTTCTGTACTAGACAAATAGTTTCTTACTTCTGAGCAAATATGTTTTACATCAGCATAGTGTTGTTGCTTTATAACTGATCATATCTGTTCGCTACTCAAGTATTTCCGTTCCAGGAACCCAGTAAAGGGAATGGAGTTGTGAAGCAAAGAAAATTTGGGGCACTTTGTAGAAGGAAATTGAAACTGCTTATCAATTTTGGCAGGGCATTCATATTCTGGTATCTCTCTCACACAAATACACTCCATCTGATTTTTCTCCTGTCTGAATCTCCATGCCCTCTTCCTTTTAGTGGACTGCAATGGGTCTGCCTCTGGGATCAGATTGCAAGTTGTGGGATTCTTGAGACAGGGTCTGCTGACCTATATCTATCTGTCAAGGCCTCTTCTGTCTCAAAATTTCTGTCTGGTGAGTCAGGGGTCTGTTCTCTTTATACAGCCCTTATTTGGTACTACTTGTTTGAGGAATTGCAGTTCCTGATTAGTTTTGGTCTGAGTTACTATGCTCATGGTTTGGAGTTTAGATTAGGGCAACTTGGGATGGACAACATAGTATATTAGTAGACTGACATAGTATATTAGTACTTCATCTGGTTCCGAATGCAACTTTTATGTTGATTTATATTCCAGTCTTTGTATCCATACAGTTTATATTGCGGTGATCTGGAGCTAAACTAGCTTCTTCTTATGTAAAACAGAATTTAGCTTTCTATTTAATTAACATCATAGTTTTGTAGTTGTCAAACTATATTGGAGCATAGAGGTTCACCATGAAAAGCTTCTACTTATGAGAAAATGGAACCTCAAACTACATAGGGAGCAGGTGCCTGTTTTGATAGAGTATACAGGTTAATTGAATGTGTGTATAGGGAGCTGAACCTTTTAGTGATTCTCGGTTACCTTATAACCACTTTCCACGTGTCAAGCATGCCCATTTATTGCGTAGCAACAAAAGGCAAAGAAGGTTCATCCTATTTAATTATGACTAAAGTCATGTTATTATCACATGGTTTAATAAGTGTTACTGTATGAATGCAATGATTGTACTTTTCCTAAACTACTTTTGGGAGAGATGACTCTCAGACATTGCAAGACCCATTTACACTCTATGGATTTCATTTTTAAATAATGTTAACATTTGTTAACATTTAATGTTAACATTAATATGGTTATTCAAGAAATTTATTTTGTTCAAATTTAAGGGAGCATAGTTCAGAGTAAGAGCACATGCTTTGAATGCTGAAGGTCCCAGTTTTAATCCCTGGTGTCTCGAGTTTCAAAGCTAGGAAAGTGCTCTCTTTGCTTAAATCATTGGAGGGCCAGTAGCAGTTGGAATACTGTAGTACTGTACTGAGTTTGATGTATCAATGGCTTGACCGAGTAAAAGGGAACACCATATGTTAATAGAGAAATATGGTCTGCCCAATATCATGCCTATTAGTTATTATTCTGTATTTACACATTGAAGTTATATTTAAATACATAAAATAATTGGTCTGTAACTGTTTAGCATTTTATACCCATTCATCTTTGCACATGTGCACATACATAAAGGAGGCAACCCTTGAAATAACTTACTGTGATCAGAAAAACAGCAAATTCTTCTAGGGATTGTTAGGAAAATCGAGTATGAGGGTTAATGCAGCCAATCTTTGGAATGCTTTGTACTGTCCTGGGAAAGGAAATGACAGGGGTAGGACAGATAAAGTGAAAGAAGAACTAAAAGTTAGGGAACACCTGCTTTACAACGAAATGTAAAAGAACATGGGCTCTTCAGTTTAGGAAGGAAAAATAATATCATGGGGTGCATGATAGAGAATTAGAAAACAATCCACCATGCAGTAAAATTAATTAGCTTCAGGACAGCACTTAATGAAACTGTGTGTAATTAACTTGTGGAATTTTCTACAGAGGCCACTGATTAGATGGCTTTACAACGGATTAGACAGATTCATTGAAGCTAGGCCTGTTAGCCATGTTAGCTAAATGAAACCTACATGTTCAGATGCAGTGTAAGTATCAGTTGCTAGGGAACAAATAGAGAATGGTGGTTGCTTTCATGATCTGCCAGTGTGGACTTGGGAATATTTGGCTGGAAGCAGGATATCGGACCAAAGGTGGATCCTTACTTTGATTCACCACCGCTTCTTACGTTCTATCCTCCTGTGTTCAAGGAAGGTCTGTGATTCCATTGTATTTAAATAATTTGCCTAATTCTGACAGCAAAGGGTGATGTGATATAGCAGATTTTCATCTTGCCTTTTCCCCAGGTTTGTTGTTTCAGAATACGTCACCCAAAGCAGTGTATGGCTCTCCTTGTTGTGTCTTCTAAACTGATGCAATAAATACAGTAAATACGACTGATGTTAACACACCTTTCTTTATGTGTTTGTGTGCTATATAGTATTGCAATGAGTGTACCAGCAAACATTATCTGCTCTTTTTCCATCGTTGTTGTGTACCTTCAAGTCATTTCTGACTTACAGAAACTCTAAGGCCATAATCATGGGGTTTTCTTGGCAAGGTTTGTTCAGAGGGGTGTTTGCCATTGCCATACTGTGAGGTTGAGTGTGACTAGTCCAGGGTGATCCAGTCGGTTTTCAGGGCCAAACGGATTCAAACCCTGGTCTCCAGAGCCCTAGTCCAACACTCAGAGCCTTGCACTGTGTTAGCTCTCTTTTTCTATAAGCTCTTGTATGTTTATTTATTTGTCAGTGTGTTATAAGCCTTTACTTTATGTGTTGTGGTAGCTGAGTTCTTTTTCTTTTTGACCTCGTTATTACTGGATTCTTTACAGTTGTCTAAATAATTAACAAACTGCAAAGATCCAAGATTTCACTTGTTTGGATAATAATATTTCCTTGGCTGCTTTTGTATTTTGTCCAGCCTACACGTTAACTTAGCCTTGAATTACAGGCAGATGGTTGCCTTATCTCTCTGTCTAGGAAAATACTCTTTTAACTATTTCCAGCTTTGTATTAACCATTTTCCATTTGGAAATGGGCTGTGGAAAGGAGGACAGAATAGTTCTTACCATTGCCAAGAGCAGCAAAAACCTATGGCTGTCTGTTGCTTTATGAAAGATTTGCATAATTTTCAAGGAAAGCTGTGTGCTGGAGTTGTAAAGGGATAGAGAAATACAAATATGAGGATAAGCAAACAGACTGCAACAAGCCTGTTGCCTTAGTGACAGTTTATGGTAACAGGTTGGTCTCTGTGAAGGAAACAAATTTAATTTCAAGTAACCTGTGATTCTTGGTTTTCAAGTAGTGTGTCTAAGAATATAAAATAGACTAGAAAATCTATAGAATTTGGATTTCAATAAATGCATTACTAAGCTGAAGGGAAGAAATGCAACGTTTACAAAACAAAAGTAGACTTTGCTTCCTTGTATTGTTTTTATTCACTTCTGGTAGAGAGAACACCCTGCTGATGTTGATCACCCAGCACATGCATCCCGACAGAGGCCAGCTTTATCTGAGATGTCTTCTCTCTTTTTTAAAATGTCTATCTCAGAAGGTGTCCTCAGAGCCAAGTCAGTATTGGGGGCAGGGAGACTTGAGAAATCACCTGAACCATTTCAAGAAATATTTTTCAAATACGTCCTTCCTATAGTGACTTGACTTCTAGGATCCATAATAGATAGGGATTAATACATTCGGCATCTAGTAAAAGGTGCATACCAGAGTGCCACCTCAGCCAGCAGCATGCAGGTTAGCAAATGGCCAGAACTGCCTGCTGCCATTTATGGTTGCTTTTGCCACTCGTCCATTAATCATTTTTGACATCAGAGTTGGGCAGAAGATATACCATAGATACTCAACTATAAGCCAACCTCATGTTTAAGTCTAGGTCAGCTTTTGGGGCCAAAATTATTAGTATTGGTATGATCCATGGATAAGTCAAGAGTTATCTTGCATCCTTCCGAGGTCGCTAAAATGAGTACCCAGACTGTTGGGGGCAAATTAGCTTACTTGCTAATTAGCTTGCTTGCTGTTCACCGCTGTGATCTTTGGAATAGCGGTATATAAATAAAACAAATTATTATTATTATTATTATTATTAGATTTCAGGAGGCAGCCCGGCTGGGGAGAAGCTGCGGGGCAATCCATCACCCTTCCCAGCTGGGCTTTCCCTGTGGAGGCAGCCCAGCCGGGGAGAGGCTGCAGGGCGATCCATCGCCCTTCCCAGCCTCTCCTCAGCTGGGCTTTCCCCATGGAGGCAGCTCAGTTGGGGAGAGGCTGCGGGGCAATCGATCGCCCTTCCCAGCCTCTCCCTAGCTGGACTTCCCTGTAGAGGCAGCCTGGCTGGGAGGAGGCTTGAGGGGACAAAGGCTCACCCTTCCTCCTACCGTATTGACCTGTGTATAAGTCTACCCTGTTTTTTTTTGGGGGGGGGTCATTTTTTTTGAATTAAAATTTTCAGCTTATATACGAGTATATATGGTTGCTGCATGTGATCGAGAGAGCGGTTGCTTTCCAGCTCCAGGCACTCTTGGATGAAACGGATTTTCTAAACCCATTTCAAACCGACTTCTGGGCGGGATATGGAGTTGAGACTGCCATGGTCGTCTTAGTCGATGATCTCCGTCTGGGCATGGACAGGGGAAGCATGTCCCTGTTAGTGCTTTTGGACATCTCTGCGGCTTTCGATACCACTGACCATGGTATCCTTCTGGAACGCCTGAGGGAGTTAGGTATCGGGGGCACTGCGCTCCAGTGGTTCCGTTCCTACCTCTTGGGCAGATTCCAGATGGTTCAGCTGGGAGACTGTTGCTCCGATAAGAGGGCGCTTACATCTGGTGTCCCTCAAGGAGCTATTCTGTCCCCCATGCTATTCAACATTTACATGAAACCTCTGGGAGAGATCATATGGAGTCACGGGGCGCGGTGTTATCAGTATGCTGATGACACCCAAATATACTTCTCTGTGTCTCCGACTGATGCAGTGACTAGGGATGGCATCTCTCCTCTAAATGCCTGCTTGGAGTTGGTAATGGGCTGGATGAGGGAAAACAAACTCAGCCTGAATCCAGAGAAAACGGAAGTACTGGTGATAGGTTCATCGGGCCCAGGTAGTGGAATTTGTCCACCTGTCCTGAATGGGGTCACACTCCCCCTGAAGGACTCAGTTCGCAGTCTGGGGGTGCTTCTGGACTCGTCGCTCCAATTGACATCTCAACTGGATGCGACGGTCAGAAGCGCTTGTTATCAGCTTCGGCTGATACGCCAGCTGCGACCCTACCTGGATCGAAGGGACCTTGAAACTGTAGTACACGCTCTGGTAACCTCTCGGTTGGATTTCTGTAATGTGCTCTACATGGGGCAACCCTTGTACCAAACCCGGAAGCTGCAGATAGTGCAAAACATGGCAGCGAGATTGGTCGCTGGTGGTTCCAGGTCAGACCATATAACACCTATTTTGAAAGATCTCCATTGGCTGCCTATTTGCTTCCGGGCACAAAACAAGGTGTTGGTTATTACCTATAAAGCCCTAAATGGCTTGGGCCCAGGGTACTTGGAGGACCACCTCTCCCCATATAATCCGCCCCGCACACTTAGGTCTGCAGGGAAAAACTTGCTGGAGGTCCCAACTGCGCGTTATGTGAGGACCTCGCAACGGGCCTTTTCAATCTCGGCCCCGAGAATATGGAATAATCTCCCTGATGAGCTCCGCTCCACCACATCTTTGGACTTGTTTAAGAAGAATCTCCAGACCTTCTTTTCCCAAGCTTTCCCCCCATGAGATGTGACTTTGGTTTTCCCCCTCTATTTGGTAACGACTCTGGCTATGTTTTTCTGGATTTCCCTACTCAGCTACTCGAGTATTAGTTTTATATGCTGTTTTATATCTTGTTTTATCTGTTTTATTGATTATTGTAATTTTATCTGGATTTGTACACCACTTTGATCTGAATTGGAAAAGCAAGATAGAAATAAACTTTTATTATTATTATTATTACTAGTAAATCCCTTGGTCATTTATGCTAGATTGTCAAGGATTTCTGACTCTTAGGTTACTAAATTAGTAATAAACCAATTTTCTTCTTCATGGTCTCTGTGACATACACACACTGAGGTATTCTGGGTGTACAGATCATCTTTGGAACCTTCTGGCTCAGTTTTTAGGCTTAATCGGACTGTTTTGATTACTACTTTGTCTATTCTTTGAAGTGTTTCTTACAGATCTCTCAGCTTCACTCAGATTGGTTACAGACTCTTCTAATGGCATCTTCATCCTTCATTTCAAGAGGTGTGCTGATTGTGGGGCAAAGTTACAGGGCAGGGATGTCCACTCTCATTGCCTGCTTTGTGTGAGGGACACAACATACATACTTACATGTGCCCGTTTTAAGGCATTTATGCTTGAGGCACACAAGAATCGCAAGTCTCGCCTTAAGGTGCTGTTGTATGAACAAGCCTTGAAACTGCCTCAGGTGCCGTTTCTGTTCAGTCCAGAGCAGCTTTTGACTCTGGAGCGCACCATGTATTGAAACACCCTCTTGAATGTGATTCATCTGCTAAGGATGCGAAACAGAGCAAATCCACATCGCTCATAACCATTGATCCTAGGCCTAAAGATGCCACTGGCAATTCTACAACCTCAGTTTTGGTACCATCTCAGCAGAACGTTCCTCCCACACTGGGTCATTTTTGGGAAATTGAGCCTTCTACTTCAAAACCTCTAGTAGAGAAGAGGGACCACAAAAAAAGAGGACAGATGAACATTCTTCCAGTGGGAAGGCATGTTCCTCCATCCAGCCTGTGGTAATCGAGTTTGTACCTCAGATGAGTGCTTCAGTACCAAAGAAACATAGATACAATGTGGGCCATAATCACAAGCGATGGCTGGATCTTAGAGATTGTCGAGAAGGGGTACACCATCAGATTTGAAGAATACCCTCCAGTGGGGGTAATTCACAATACTTCCCCTTCCATTGTTCTGCTTGAAAAGTGTCATATTTGCTGAACAAAGACACCATTGAACCTGTTCCTGCCATGTTGATAAATCATTTTTTTCACCCCTCATACTTCATTGGTGTTTATCACACGGAAGTTTTTGCAGCTCTGATCCGAAGCCACTGCGGGTCCAACGATGCGAATTCACGTGATAACGTGATGTATTACCACATGTGATTGCTTTCAATGGAGGGTCTTTCCGAGGCACATCTACAGTGAATCCAAAGTGACTCCTCATTTTTGTGAATTCAGTAACAAGCGAATTCACAAAAATTGTTACCAAGCTCATTTCAATTTCAATCTGAATTGGTCTAGTGTGGAATGCAATTTTACTTCTGTTCTGGTACACCCAAGTTCCCACATTTCCCATGATGCTGCGCTGCAATTTTGCCCCATTTGCTTCCGGTGCTCCTTCAAGAACGGACGTTTGGATGTAGCTGACAGATGAAGGGAATGAATCAAGAGACGGGGGGAGAGATGGGAGCAACAGAGGGGGCCATTGGAGGCTGGGGGGAGCAACAAACTCCAACTCCCAGAATTCCATAGCCTCGTGCCAAGGACCCCACAACAAACTCCAACTACCAGAATTCCATAGCACTGAGCCAGGACAGTTAAAGTGGAGTCAAACCAGATTATTTCCCCAGTGCGGATGCAACTAAGAGAAAGCAATTGTTACAAAGGGAAGGGGAGTGGATTGGATTCAGGGAGATGGTACTTTAGGGAGCATGGAGAATAGTTATAATAATTATAATCAAAAACAAAAAATATTTTTAAAATAATAACAATAATCTATAATAATAATAATAAGTTATTAGTTTGCTGAGGCACCAGAGCTCTCTGGCAGAGAAGGCTCAATGTGACGACACTACAGTTTCCAGAATTCCATAGCACTGAGCTAGGACAGTTTGTAGGAAGCAGGTGGGGGGATGTAGAGAAATCTGACAGGGAGAATCAGGATACATTCACAGGAAGCAGGTGGGGGGCATGGAGGGAAATCTGACATGGAGGACCCAGGACACATTCTTAGGAAGCAAGGGGGTATGTAGGGAAATCTGACAGAGAGAACCCAGGACACATTCTAGAGTAAATCGAGTAAAAAATAAAATACAAGGGAAGAAGAGATATGAAGCTGTCATTTCATGTAAGGCTAGCATTCACATGAAAGAGGAAAGAGGAGGAGGATGTACCAGGTACTTGCCTTCCATCCCTCCTGGGGCACTTTCTTAGGAAGCAAGGGGGCATGGAGGGAAATCTGACAGAGAGGACCCAGGAGCATGGAGGGAAATCTGAATCCAAAGTCCATAGAAATGCCTGCTGATTAGGATGAAAAAACTGACTCCGAAGTCCATAGAAAGAGTGTTGGATGTTTCAAGGAGGAAAGGAGGACTGTCAAGGAGGGTACTGCTGGCAGGGTTTGGGGAGCTGGCAAGGATGGCACATTCAGATCTTTCAGGGGGAATAAAATAGACGGGAAGAGGAAACGTGAAGCTGTCATTCACGTGAGGCTAGCATTCATGTGAAATTGGAACTAGGAAGTGGCCCCCTTCTTCACCCCGGAAGTGCAAAGGTTCTCAATGCATTCAGACCCCCACTGAGCATGCGCAAGGGTGCCGATTTGAATCGTTGAATCCACATGGTATGTACTGGTGTGGTAATACAATGTGCACTCACTCCGCTTTGACCATGTAATTACCACAATTTTGTTCCTCACGTGTGATAATTCATCACATGAATTGCCTTGTATTCGAAGTGACTCTGCTACGGAAGTGCTTCGGTTTAGAATTCCAGTCTCACGTGTGATAAACGCCATTGTCAACAAAAAGTATGGAGTCCTCTGCCTTGTATTGGATCTCAGGGCATTGAATGCCTATATAATTCACAAACGCTTCAGGATGATGACTTTATCATTTATCTTCTTGTTGCAAGAAGGGGACTAGTTTGCCATTCTCAGTCTCAAAGATACATACTTCTATATTGGTATTTGACTGTTATTACCTCTCTTTCTCAGTGGGAGAAAGACTCTTTCAGTTCCCTGTTCTTCCATTCAGACTCTCCATGGTACCCAGAGTCCGTGTCACCTAGCTTGGAGAATGTATGTTGATCTGTCTCTCCATCCCAGCCTTCTCACATTCCACAAAGGTCAGGTTCTACACCCAAATGTAGAAACCTTATGCCTAATGGTGTGGAGAATCTAACTCTGCTTTACCTGATCTGATACAGCATGTTCTAGGGGGCTGCTGAGAAGCCTTCCACCTAAAAAATCTTACTTGTTTGTACAAGTGCAAACAAGCTTGTAAAATGTGGGCTAGACAAAGGAACTGTTACATGGATCTGTAATTGGTTGACCGGCCGAACCCAAAGGGTGCTCAACAATGGCTCCTTTTCATCCTGGAGAGAAGTGACCAGTGGGGTCCCACAGGGCTCTGTCCTGGGCCCAGTGCTATTCAACATCTTTATCAATGACCTGGATGACAGAATTGGGAGCATACTTATCAAATTTGCAGATGACACCAAATTAGGGGGAATAGCTAATACCCCAGAGGACAGGATCAAGATTCAAAATGACCTGAATAGACTAGAAAGCTGGGCCAAAGCTAACAAAATGAAATTCAACACGGAGAAATGTAAGGTATTGCACTTAGGGCGGAAAAATAAAATGCACAGATATAGGATGGGTGACACCTGGCTGAATGAAACTACGTGTGAAAGGGATCTAGGAGTCCAAGTAGACCACAAGTTGAACATGAGTGAACAGTGTGATGCGGCAGCTAAAAAGGCCAATGCTATTTTAGGCTGCATCAATAGAAGTACAGTATAGTGTCTAGATCAAGAGAAGTAATAGTGCCACTGTATTCTGCTCTGGTCAGGCCCCACCTAGAATATTGTGTCCAGTTCTGGGCGCCACAATTCAGAAAGGACATTGAGAAACTGGAGCGTGTCCAAAGGAGGGCGACAAAAATGGTGAAAGGTCTGGAAACCATGCCCTATGAGGAACGACTTGGGGAGCTGGGGATGTTTAGCCTGGAGAAAAGAAGGTTAAGAGGCGATATGATAGCCCTGTTTAAATATTTGAAAGGATGTCATGTTGAAGAGGGAGCAAGTTTGTTTTCTGCTGCTCCAGAAAACAGGATCCGGAACAATGGATGCAAGCTACAGGAAAAGAGATTCCACCTGAACATTAGGAGAAACTTCCTGACAGTAAGGGCTGTTCGACAGTGGAATGCACTCCCTCGGAGGGTGATAGAGTCTCCTTCCTTGGAGGTCTTTAAACAGAGGCTGGATGGCCATCTGTCAGGGATGCTTTGATTTGGATTTCCTGCATGGCAGGGGGTTGGACTGGATGGCCCTAGTGGTCTCTTCCTTTATTATTATTATTATTTTTTATTTTTAAAGATACAATAGTAATCCATTGTTATGTACAGGGCTTAAAGTTAATTCTAATATTACATAAACTATATACTAAGATCCTAGTCATAATGCATTTTCGTATATAATTACTTCTCCGATTGTTAACAAGTTTTCTATGTACCTTACAATTTTAATCTTTTTTATTACATCCCAAATCACCTTACCCTTTCCCTTCCCTCCCTCCCACCCTTAAACAATTATTATTATTATTTTTTGCTTGACTTGTATCTCGAGCAATATTATAATTGTATTCTTACTACTGGTGGTCGTTACCGACTTTTGGTTAATATTTGGTCTCTTCCAACTCTATGATTCTATGAAATTTGTGACTTTTTTGTCATCCAAGGGACTTTCTTCTTCTCAGGCCAGGACTTGACATATTCTCAAATTCCTACAGGTTTCCCCTCTTACTTTCAAGCTCCTCTGGTGCACAAATTTTTGAAGGGGTACAAGAATTTGCACCCTCCAGTATTGAGACTGACCCCTGCTTGGAGCCTCAAACTCATCTTGTCTGAACTAATCAGGAAACTGTTTGAACTTCGTGTGATATTTGTCTGCTCACTTGGAAGACTGCCTTCATCATGGCAATAACTTTTGCTTGAAGGGCTAGTGAGTTGTGCACATTGTGCATTAATCCACCTTATATGTGGTTTCACAGAGACAAGGTCATTCTTTGTCCTGGTATCTCATTCCTTCCTAAGGAATGTTTCATTTGAACCAGGCCATCATTCTGTATGGAACTGATGCAAAACCCTATCTATGACTTGGAGCATGCTCTACATTTTCAAGATGTTCATAGAGCCCTTGCATTCTATACCAACCAAACATCTGACAAGGAATATGAGACTTTTTTTGTTATTCAACTCGGAAACTTGGTAAACCAGTTTTAATATAACACTTCTCGAAATGGGTGGTCTCCGTAATTCATTTCATATACAAACTGGCAGAGAAAGTTCCACCCACTCCAATTTGAGTACACTCTACCATCGTGCTAGCTGCATCATATGCATTTTTGAGTGGTCTTCCATCCATCCATTGATGTTTGTAGGGCTACTGTGTGGTTGCAGCCGCTAATCTTTATTTCTCACTACAAACTGGATGCCCACTCAAGGACTGATGTGGCCTTTGGAAGGGGAGTGTTCCTTTCCAATTTGAAGTGAATTCTTAAAATTTAATGCATTGTGCTCAAAGTTTCTGCTCAGTGTTGCACTTGGTTTGCCTGGCATGACATTCACACTACCTGTGTGAGTAGCTTGCTAATCTTCTCAGTGTGTGACTCACAGAGACCATGAGGAAAGAGGACAGGTTGCATACCTGTAACTATATAGTACTTCACGTTGTCATCTGTGAACTCACACAAATCTGCTCACCTTCACTTCCTTATGTGTCCTGTGTCTTGGTTCTGGGGATGCTGCTATGTGGCATCCTTGGGAATTGAGGGAGATGAGCGGGAGCAGGGAGAGATAGAGTAAAGAGTGGGTGGAACTACTGGCAAAAAGCTTGTATATCTGTTCTAGAAGATGCTCTGTGCAGGTGCAAAATATCCCAATGTGTGAATTGACAGATGACCAATTGTAGAACTACAGTTACAGGTATGCAACCTGTTCTTCTCTCTCTAAATTATACTGCTGAAATGAAGGAAATGTGAGGTAACTGGGAGTGAATGTGGGGTGCAAAGACTCTGAGCTCCTTCATTTCCAGTACTCTGAACAAAGTATTGAGCATAGAATTCTTTCATTATAAGCATGTATCTTTTGTACTGAGCTCCCAATATTGGGGTTCTGTAAAAAAAAATAAAAAGTAGATCTTGTAAAGCCTAAAATCTGGTTATGTATAATCATACATAACAGTAAAGTATGATGATGTATTATGGGTCCATTGACCTTGGCTTGCCCTGGTTAACTCAGTCATGATATACACAAACTTTCTTTTTGCGCGGGAACCCCTTTCTTCCTGTTTCTTGCCTCTCTTTTTACAAGTAAGTTTGGCAGCTGTAGGGAACCTAACTTCCATGTTCCAAACATAATAGAAATCAAAGTTAACAGAAGCTTCCTGGCTTACATGCAAGGGAAGAGTGAAATCAGAGGCTATTTGGTGGTGCATATCCTGGATTTTAAAGCCAGAGTTTAATCATCCAGGTGTGGACACCAAACCAGTATTTGAACTATGTGTGAAATCTTGTTGTTAAATCTTGTAAATTTATCTTTCCATTCCTCTGTTTCATTCTGCTACTTCATTCTATTTTTTCCTTTCCTGTTAAACATGCCAGAATTACCAGTTTATTATTTTGTTCATGTATTGAGCATATTTACACTGACAGTGTTGTAGAAAAAGAATAATTATAGGCCTTACTGCCTTTTACTTTTATCATAACAATATTACAAAAATGTTTGAATAAATAAAAGCATATACAATAAAATACATGCCTCTATTTTCTGTACTGTTTGAAATAGCTTGAAGGTCATATGAAAGCTCATTCCTTTTGTGGCAGAGCAGCTTTGGCTGCTAGCCTCAGATCTGTCAGCGACCCAGAGATTAGCAGTCCAGCCATATGGTCCAGTTTATTCACATTTACAAGAATTATTGCTTAGGTATCATTCAGAGAAGACTCTGACTTGACTTCCACAGGGGATAGTGTCCGGATTCATAATCTCCAACCAATCACCTGTGATTTTTCACTGTTAAACTACAGTAGTAGGCACTTTTGCAGTTACTCTATTTGAAGTCTTAAAAGTACATATTTAGTGTTGAAGTACATCTTTGTTGGGAACACAAGAACCTATAAATGTGAATGAGGAGAAGTTCCTTAATGGGACTGTGCTCAATCTGCTATGATGAATTCGCTTTTGCAATTAATACTTTCGCTGTACTGATTAAAGACACATTAAAACAAATTTATATTCCCCATGATCTATTTACTGGCAAGGAGGTTAACTGCACAATCCTGTGCATGTCAGAAGAAACCCCCATTTATTTTAGTGGGACTTACTCCTGGTTAGTTGTATATTGGATTAAAGTCTGAGTGATGAACCATCAGCCAGAAAGATCTGCTCTTTAAATCTCTTCTTAGCCTCTAGCTTGGGCAAACCATTGCCTTGTAACCTCATTTCTTGGTCTGTAATATTGGCCTACTTGACACTATTATAAACACACCTCCACACTTTTGCTCATAATGGTGAATGTGCTGCTGCCTAAAATATGATGAGTGGCCAGCCTTGGGATTGCAGAGATGGATGAATTGTCACGGTAGCTGCATGTTGATCTGTGTATTTTTCCAAGTTTGGAAGGAAGACTTTGGCCAGTTAAATTCTGAGTCTTCCCTACATTAGAATTGCAGAAAGCCATCCTTTCTTAGCAGGGTGAGTGGATTTTACTTAGTTGGATTGAAGCATCTGGAGTTATGTAGAGATCAAGCTAACAAACGACCTGATACGCTTCCCAAATCATGAAGACCACAGTTCTAGCCTTCTGGAGTCCCAGTTCTAGGGGAAAGGGAGAGTATAAATAAAATATTTTTTTTCGTTGGCATCATCTTCTTGACATAGCAGGCAAGAGCACCCAAAGGTTCTGAAGTTCTGTAGGGAATTGGTGTATTGGTCTATAAATAAATATATAAATACACCAATAGGGAATTGGTGTATAAATACAGTGCACCTGCACTATACGCAGGTGCACTATACACGGATTTCAGCTTATGCTGAAGCCACATAACAAAAGAATCAATGGTGCGTGCGCCCATGGCATACGTGCTTACCGTGCCGTGAGCACAAGCCCCATTATATTGAATGGGGCTTGAGCATATGCATTTTTTGCCTTACGTGGGGGTGTTGGTAGTCTGGAACGGATCCCCCGCATACGGTAAGGGATCACTGTACAATATTTCTGACAGATTGATTTCCTTTATCTCCCCAGTGTCCTTGAGTTA
Source organism: Sceloporus undulatus (assembly GCF_019175285.1). Lineage (NCBI taxonomy): Eukaryota > Metazoa > Chordata > Lepidosauria > Squamata > Phrynosomatidae > Sceloporus > Sceloporus undulatus. Next base: position 283,949,915 of record NC_056522.1, on the reverse strand, counting down.
ACCATTGTGTTTTTGTCAGATAATTTGGTAGTGTAACTAGTTCAGAGATCCAAAACAGTGATACTTTTATTGGGCCAACCAAAAATGCACAAGATACATGTTTCAGGCTTTCAAAGCTGCACTGGCTTCTTCATATGGCAAAGCTGTTAAGCATGGAAAACTTCCAACATGTGTTTTGTGCATTTTGATTGCTCTAGTAAAATGTATCAGTGGACTGTGGATGTTATTGTATTTTGTTATATGGCCAACACATCTGCCTCTGGATATTTTTGCTAGTTCAGAGATTTGATCAAAAAAGAGTACATAAGGAACTTTCAAGGCTGTTAGGAAGAGAAGCTTTTCCCACATTCTTAAAAGTTCAGAGCTGTATACATGAGGTTTTCTTGTAGAGTTTGTAGAGAATGTTGTAACAGCATCACATGCTGTTATTACTAGGCCCCATCCTCTTTCTCCTAGCACTCTGACCAGCTGAAGCTGGGCTGGCTGCTATACTCCATATTAACCCCTCTGGGGTGGCCACATGGGACTGCTTCTAAAAAAGTAAAGTACCAAAACAGAGCCCTGTTTTCTTGTTTAGCCCTAGTTGTCTTTGCTAAAGCACCCCTACCTTGAAAGATGTATGATTGTGGGCTCAGAAGTAGAATGCTCTATGCCATCCCTTTCCTTTTGCATACACTATTTTTTAGTAGCATTAACTTAGTAGTATGCACTCATAGGAACCACAAGTGAGTGATATTCGATTAGTTTTGACTAAACTCAAATTTCTTTGTGTGACAACCTAAATTTATCCATTGTAGTTTATAGTACAAATTTACCAAAATAAATAGTTATTTACTGAAATAAATAAATTCATTCAGTATGCCCACATGGATATTGGTAGGCACTTGAGAATCAGGAGTATGTTTCTACTTTCTATTAGTTGTTGTTGTTAATTATTTTGATGTTGTTGTTCCCTGATCTTTAAAAACTAATTTTATCTTTTAGGAATACTTGCAGGGACATGCAGTCCTGTTCTTGTGCCTTTGACTCAGTACTGTTTTGCACAGGACATACCTATTACCATACAGTTAGAAAAGGCAAATACAGATACAGAGAAGAGGATTGTTTGAGATGTCTACTGTGTTAGGATGTAAATTTTAAGTAAACTCAGGAGACCTGTTTAATCTTCAGTTAGAAATTGCTTTTTGGGTAACTTTAATGTTGTACTTCTGAGCTTCTGAGCTGGATTTAAAGTGTGTTCTGTCAGGTTTTTAGCTAGAGAGTAGCAGATCAAATGAGATAACTTCTAAGAGCAAAGATTTATGTTCTGTTTCAAATAGCCAGTCTAACAAGCCTTGTGGAGTTGGATTTATAACATATGGTAGGATGTAAACAGAGTATCACAGAACTGGAAAGGACCTCAAATATCTCCTCCAATCCTTGCCAGTTCAGGTACAACATAGTATTGTTGTTAAATATCTTAATGTCAGCTCGAACTTCGGTGGTGCTATCAGAGGTTTTCTTGGCAAGAGGAAGAGGAAGTTTGCCATTACCTTCTTCCAAGGTTGAGAAAGTATAATTTGCCCAACATCACCCAGTGGGCTTCTACGGCTGTGATTGATTTGAGCCTTGGGCCTGTTACAGACAGCCAAAATAAAGCTGCTTCGAGTCACAGTGGAGGTTTGGTGTTTCAATGATGCATGCGTCCTAAGAGTCCAAAAGTCACACCAAAGCCACGCTCCAGCCCTATGGACTGGAGTGTGGCTTTGGTGTGGCTTCTGGACTCTTAGGACACATGCATCATTGAAACACCAAACCTCCACTGTGACTCGAAGCAGCTTTATTTTGGCTGTCTGTAACAGGCCTAAGTTATACTAAGTCCTACTCCTACACTTGACCACAACAACACACTGATTCTCTTGCATCATATGTACGTGCTACAGTGGAAGATGTCTAAACTGAAAGTTTTAATCTTTACTTGCATTTGTGATATTAATTTGCTCCCAGAACAGCTTTAATGAAGTCCTTAATCATATATTTTGGTAATATTACTGTAGTGTAATTTTCAGTGTTATTATTTTAGTATCTTGAAGAAGTAGCTCAACAATGGTAAACATTTAGAATGAGATGAACAGTTTTAGTATTTAAGATGTCGTAATCCTGCACTAATCCTACACTTACCCTGTAAGGATTAGTGCAGAGGGATAGTATTGAAGCAAATGTATTGACACTGTAAATTATACAGCAACACTATTGTTTAAGTCCTGATGTACAAATCATTTGCATGTTTATGTGCACAGAATAGGCAGAGGCTCCAAACACATACCTGAAAATTAAAACTTAAATGTTATCATAGATTTAGAAGCGGACATTTTTATTGGGGTGGTGGGAATACAACGTGTACTGATTCTTTCCCTTTTCTTCCCTGCTTCAGGTATGGCCTCACAAGTCTTGGTCTATCCACCATATGTTTATCAAACTCAGTCAAGTGCCTTTTGTAGTGTGAAAAAACTCAAAGTGGAACCAAGTAGTTGTGTGTACCACGAAAGAACCTACCCTCAGATCTATGTGAATGGTAAACATTTTGGAATTGTTCCGCCTCCCAGCAGGCTTGGTACTTTTTTACAGGCTACAAATCTTTTTGACAGACCTCAAAGAGATAATTTTTTGTTGCAAACCAGTGCTGTTGCTTTAAAAAATATTGCAGGTGCTACAAAGATACTAGCAGTGCAGGCACAGCAACCTCAAGTGGAAGCACCTTGGCCTGGCACTCAGGAAAGTCTAAACTTCTTGGACCGCCCTCAGCGATGTGGACTGAAGCGTAAGAGTGAAGACTTGGAGAATCAGAGTGACACAATGCAGATTGTTGATGAACTGCCTATATTGCCTGCAATGTTGCAAACAAACCTGGGAAACCCAGTGACGGTTGTAACAACGACTGCAAATTCAAAACCAAGTGGTACAAGTGGTGATGGAGATTATCAGTTAGTGCATCATGAGGTCTTATGCTCTGTGAAAAGTACTTATGAGGTTCTTGATTTCCTCGGGCGAGGGACTTTCGGACAAGTGGTGAAGTGCTGGAAAAGAGAGACGAATGAAATAGTAGCAATCAAAATTCTAAAGAACCATCCATCTTATGCACGTCAAGGACAAATAGAAGTGAGCATATTAGCAAGACTAAGTACAGAGAATGCTGATGAGTTTAATTTTGTCAGAGCTTATGAATGTTTTCAGCATCGGAATCATACTTGCTTAGTTTTTGAGATGTTGGAACAGAATTTATATGACTTTCTGAAGCAAAACAAATTTAGCCCTCTTCAGCTAAAAGTAATACGGCCTATTCTGCAACAGGTGGCCACTGCACTGAAAAAACTAAAAAGTCTTGGTTTAATACACGCTGACCTCAAACCAGAAAATATTATGTTAGTGGATCCAGTCCGACAGCCTTACAGAGTCAAGGTGATTGATTTTGGGTCTGCTAGCCATGTATCAAAGACTGTCTGTTCAACATATTTGCAGTCTCGGTACTACAGGTATGTATCTTCCTGTTCTTATTCTAGCTTACAGTTGTTACTTTTGCAACCTTTACTTTCCTGCAATGTTTATATATAATTAAATTATTTGTTAAGGATCTCAGTTCAGGAAATTTTTAATAGGAATGGTACATAAAATGTATCCTAAGGATTTGTTCTGTGAGGCAGAGCATTACAATTTTCTGATTCTGCATACAAGACTAGGTAAGCATATCAGTTTGATTAACAGTCAGATGTGATACTGGAAAGGTACTAATTGGTGCTTTACAGACCGCCCAAAAGGGTGGTCTGCCGGCACCAGTGTTTGCTGTGCCAGGGAACCGCAGCGGATAAACCGTGCGATTCCCCGGCGCAGCAAAAAGAACCCTCAAAAAGCGGTTTCTTTTTGCGGCACAGTTATGACGTTGCAAGGTGCCAGTGGTGCACTTGTGGTGTCATTTCTGTGCTGCGTTGTGTGGATGCTAAGCGTCCACTACATCAAAATGGCAGCACCCATGTAGAATGGGCACTGCCATTTTGTACGTGCTCGGCACATACTAGGGTTAGGGGGCGTCCGGAAAGGACACCCCTTCCTAACCCTAGTACGTGCCGAGCACGTACTTTTGGGTGGTGTGGAACCCGTCAAAGTTCTGAAAGGTACTATGTTCATATATTCTGATATATCATGTAGATAAGATGGTGCGCATAGGCACAACTGTACCTGTAAATAACTCTCCTTGTGTCCCTAATATGCCTTGCTGATTGCACAGATTCGTTCCATTTTATGCTATTTTAAAGCACAATAAAATATTAAGAGGGGTGGCCATAAGTGCTTCAAAGGGAAGCACTTTCTTATACTGGTCTCTTTACTTCCAAATATTCTTATGAAGCAAAGATAATGGTCAACAGGAGCCCTAGACTTCTGTTTGAAATGTTCATAGCTGTCAGAAAAGCAAAGCAAAAAGGAAAGGAAAAAAAAAAAAAGAGGAGACAGGATGGATGATCTTGCTACTAGGAGATGGAATTTGGACAAGAACTGGGGAGACCTAATCCAAAGGAGAAAGTGAGGAGGCCTGTGGGTAGCAATGGAAAGAGTTAGTGGGATAACTCAGTGGGCAGGAAAAAATGAGAATTGGATTTGTGTTTGTGCCTGGTTTTGAGTATGGGTTTGTATTGTGTGTGTGTGAGGGGGTGAGAGAGAGACTGAGAAATAAGTGCTCTGTAAAGAGGGAAATATGTAATGGGCATGCAGGTTATGTGCTGTGGGTAAGGGTAAAGACTCCCAGGTTAAAAGAAATAAGTTTGGGGTTCAGTCACCACGTCTGTTATGTATTCAGGAATTTGAGAAAGTTTAATTGTTGCTTTCCAGTGAAATGTGGAGAATAACACTGTGGGTTAGGTTAAGAGGAGTAGATTTGAGTTCTCAATCTCAACCTCTGTGTTGTATTTAGGCTCAAGGTTCTTGTCTTTTTGCATCACTAGTTTGCTTTTCTGTGAAATAAGTATTTTGTGATTGGTTGCACCTACCATTGCATGTATTGCGTGAATGGGAACCCTATTTTGGCACATCATACTCTGCCAGAATTCCAAATATGCCCACCAGCAGGTTGGGGACCCCTAACTAAGAAATGTTCATAACCAAAGATACATTATACAGTAGTAATTTGCCAATTCTAGATAGTCAAAAAAATAATATGTACAGTACAACAAATCATGAGGCATTTAGTGGCAGTTTCTGATGCATCCTGTCTGGACTCTTGCTGAGTTAAATGACTGACTGCTGTGATGGGACTTTGTGAGCACAAGTCTGCAGAGGATTTGGTTCATGTGAAAAGTTAGTATCCTGTAGTTCTGGCTGAGCAGGAAAAAATGTGGCAGCCCATATTAAAATAACTTCCAGAAAGGGCAAATCATGATAAATTGATGATGATATCAAATAAAGATAAATTTGTCACACTGAACAGCAAGGTTTGGTTTTGCTGTTCTAAAATACGAGTTAAAATGAAAGCCTAAAATTTCTGTGACAAACAAGATTGACAGCTAGATCAGTTATCTCATTCTTGAGTTTTCTGTTGTTAGATAATGAGTTAATCATTAGCTAAGTTTATAATGTGGATATATTTTATTGCTTTAATAAATCTATCATAACACTCTTTGTAGATTTGATCTTACCATGAATGTTGTAATGTGTTTTATTGCATTGTAGTACTTTTTGCAGTTTGTGACTTTGTGCTAAAGCAATAAAGTTATTGTTGATGTGAGAAAATGACACTGTTTTGGTTGGGGGGGGGATGCCTAACTACCTTGAAGGCACCAAATCCTGTCTGATCTTGGAAGCTAAGCAGGGCCAGCCCTGGTTAGTACTTGGATGGAAGACTATCCATTAATATTTCAGAGGAAGGAACCTGCAAAACCACCTCTGAATATTCTTTGCCTAATAAAATCCTATGAAATGCATGGGATACCATAAGTTGACAGGAAATTTGAAGGCACATACACACACATGAGAGGAAATGGATCAAAACCAGGTTTGAATCATACACCTTGCCTGCAGATATGAATTTATGGATTTATTTGATGGAGCAAATGGATGCTGTTTGGCCCTAGGCATGCTGAAGAAGAACATTAAACTTAGCCAGTAAGGGCATTTTGTTCTGGCCTTTCTTCAGGTGTGATATGAAGAACAATCTGGGAGCACCTCTCTTGTATTGCTTTTCCTGTCTGTCTGTATTTTGGATACAGTGCTTTAATGCTGTAATTGAAAGATAGGCATGCCAGTTGTAATAAATAACTTGGGAACAATTAGCTGCTTTAGTAAGAATGCTTTATTATTGAATATTAAAACTGTTAGTCTAGATAACAATGTGGAGGTGCCTGTTCTAGTTCCATTTTCCATTTTCCAAACAAAACTGACTTCTTAAAGCTCTAGGATACTTGTGGATGCTACTTTGAGTTTCTTAGAGGAAAACAGGATATGGTCAAAGAAAGAAAGAAAGGGCAAAACAGAAGGAAAAGAAGTATAGCAAGGTTATGGGCTAGAGCAAGCAAAGTATAAATAGCTAAAGTGTTAGCACACTGCTGTTTCCCTCCTAAAAATATACTGTGAGACACACACACACATATCCTCATAGTTTGTGGTATAGTAGTAACAGGGACTAAATAACTAAAGGCACTAGACCTTGATATTTGGGAGTTAAGCAGGGTCATTTGGCTGGAAGACCACCAGTGAATACAAAGTGTTCAAGGCTATATTTCAGAGGAAGGAGTGGCAAAACTACATCTGAATATTCTTTGCCTAAGAAAATGCTATGAAATTCAGTTGACAAGAAACTTAAAGGCACAGACAGATAGAGGCAGGAACACAGACAGGGAAGCAAAACACTTTTCTGAATAAGAGCACTGTCAGACCATAAAGGTTACTGGTGAACTCTCCTTGCTTTGGGAAATGAAAGAGGATATAATGAGGCTTCAAGTTTTACTGTTGTTCATGATAGATTAGCATAGAGGAAGTCAGAGAATGAAAAAAGTAATTGTGTAGGAACTGATGCTTTCCTTTTCTTTGGTTGCTTACTGCAGTAGCTTAAATGGTAACACATCTCTGTGTTTTCATTTCTAATTAAAACCTATTCAATTAGAAGTACCGTGAGTGTCACTGAACTCATTCCTGGGATTGGAGGCATACCCTTTGGACTTAATTTAATCAGCAGTTTGTTTTTACATGTCACTGTTTTATGATGGATTTTTCAACCCAAATATTAGTTAAACATATTGCATATACTCATGTATAAGTCTAGAAATTTTAGTAAAAAAATTAACCCCCAAACCCTGAGTCAATTTATCCACAGGTCAATGTAAGTGCTATATTTTAACTCTCACATATACAAAAAAGTAACTGTCCCCTGGTGAAAGGCAAGAGCTTAATCTGTCCTGGAAGCACTGATTCCTCCTCCCACTTTACTCTATCACCCACCCAGCCTTTACTATGAACACAAACAGTCATGCCTGCAGGAATATTGTAAGTTCTTTGATATTGTTTTCCTTAGCTTTATCCTTTAGATACTTTGTGACATGCTCCTAAGTTTTACCCTTGACTTATCTACAGGTCATATCAAAAGCCATAATTTTGGCCTCAAAATCTGCCTTTGATTTATACACGAGGTTCATTTATAGTTGAGTATATACAGTAAATACTAGAAAAATAAGATATATAATTAACATAATATATTATCTGTGCTGTCTGAGGGCATGGCTATGATGATGTCCTGATGCGCTCTAGGAGTTCCAAATGTGATAATTAATTAAGTAAAATATTTCCATCACTTCCCATATTTGAAGATTTTAGCAGTAAGGACAAGAGATTTAAAACAATTTAAAACTGATATACAAAAATAAATTAAAATAATTGAACAGACTTAAAACTCAGAATTCAGTAGTCCAAAACTCCAACTTGATTACTGAGGTTCAAAAGGTCTGATGAAATGAAATTTTAACTGGGCATAAATATGAGGCCAATGTTGGTACCATCCAAGCCTTCAGGGGCAGGGCATTTACTACCAGAGTGTTGTTGACGAAAAATCCCCCCCCCCCCCGGGCATTCTCTCTCTCTCTCTCTCTTTCTGGTGTTCCCCTCAAGTATCAAGGTCTGAAGTGGATATCAGTGTACAGTATTTAACTACTACACATCTGTTTGTATTGTTAAAATGTTTGGATATTTCAGAGGAAGGAACTGGCAAAACCACCTCTTGAGTATTCCTTGCCTACGAAAACCCCATAACATGGGGTTAACATAAATCAACTGCTGACTTGAAGAGTTGTGTGCACACGTACACACTATCGTCATGTTTCTCAACTATTTTTCTGATTCAATGCTTCTGGAAATAGGGGGCATACTGTTCTGACTGGTTAATTTTCACTTACGCTTTTTCATTTGCTGTCCTCTACCTTATACCTTGTTGCTAAGAGTGCACCTGCAGTTTGGAAATAACACAATATGATCCCACTTTAATTTCCGTGGCTCCATAGTTTCGTGAGATATTTAGCCCTCCATCCGAGCGCTCTGGTGCCACAACAAACTATAAATCACTGGATTCTACAATATGCAGTCATGGTAATTAAAGCTGTGTCAAACTATATTATTTTTGCAGGGCAGATGCAGCCTTAGCCATCAAGTAGAGAGCAAAAATAAACTCTCCTTTGCCATTGTTACTCTAAGAATGAGGAGTTTAGACATTTCTGTATCTCTGAGCACTATATATAATATTAATGAATTTTATCATATGTAAAGGAGGATACTTGAATTCAGATAGGTATTGAATACTGAACAGGAGATTTTTTCATTATCTCCCTCCAGCCTTGTTATCAGAGGACTGCTTCCAGAAGCTAGTATGCATAAAATGTATAGCTACCAAAGAGGTATAATGGAACTTTTACTATACTTCAGCTATTTAATTTGTAGCCCTTCTCTGTTTGGTGATAATGCTTACAAAATATCTGTGGTATATAAGTAGTATAGATTTCAGACAATATAGTCTCAATTTTTTAAAATTTGAAACTAAGGCGCGTTATAGACGGGCCTAAGCGGTGCTGTCGTCGCACCGTGAATACGCGCGAGGGGCGGCGCTTTCGGATGCACCTTGCCCCTCGCGCGTATTCCGTACGCCAAGATGGCGGCGCCCTATACAGATGGGCGCGGCCATCTTGACGTAACGGACGCTGTGCGTCCGGATGTCCAAACCCGGAAGAGACGTCGCGAGTGCGCGCTTTGGCACTTGCGACGTCTCTTCCGGGTTGCCGGAAGGAGCGCGATTTTCGCGCTCCTTTTTTACAGCGCGGGAGAGTCGCGCAGTTTGGCTGCAGCGGCTTCCCTGTGCTGCAACCGGCAGTGGCCCAAGACCGGCCTGTAACGGGCCTAAAGAAGTGAAGAGGACTTTTTTCCTGTTCTCCAGAGCAGAGAAAATTATACAAATACACAGGCTTCTATAATATTAATAAAAAAATAAGAATTATACTTTTGAATAGTCTTGTATATAGAAAACAACACTGTTCAGTACAACTGTTAATTGCTCATTTACAGAACCTGCTGAATGACTAGGATTTTCCAGTCCTGGGTTAGACCAAAGATGACATGCCACAAAGCTGGTTGATTCCTTACTTTGAAGAATTAAATATCTTACTGTTTTATAGTAAAAACATGGAAGAAGAACTTTTCCTGCCTGTTGCATTAAAGTTAGGTCTTAAATATGACTCAAGAATTTGGGGAAAACTTGAGGTTAGGTTGAGCTGAGGATGTTTCCAAGCTAAAGTCCAGTAAAGATGTTAAGGCATAATCAGATGAAGCAGGTATTTTCATTTATCTATGTTGCAAACTTCATTTATAATTTAGAACCAAAATATATTTAGAGATGTGGCATAATACTAGAAATTATAAGCTGCTGCTTTACATGTTTTTCCTTTCTTGTAATACACCTGTATAATTTAGCTCTTTTATGTTGGTAAGTATTTCTCACATTTCTTGACGTAGTTGTTATTTTGGAAGTATTGTGAAATAATGTGATGGTAATTTTATTTTATTCTGTTAAAACATTTATATCGTGCTGTGTTTTAAAAGATCTCAAGGCAGTATACAATAAAATCAAACAAATTGATTTTGCAACTTAAAACAGGTTAAAATAATTTAAAATATTAAAACACTAAAAGATAATTTAAACAGACTAAAATGCATTAAACAATACAACAATTTAAAACAAGCTAAACAGTGTAAAACCATGTTTGAGAGGTAAAAAGTATTGTGTAGTTCCAGCGAGGATAATCTACTCATTGATGAAAGAAGCAGAGCATGGGAACAAGAACAAGATTCCTCTGTAAACAACTTGAGCTGGAATGTGGCCTCAGATGTTATTCTATCACTTTGAACTGTGCATCACTGAAATGTTGTGGGGTATATCTTAAAATAGGCAGGGGGTGGTGGCCAGAAACGGTTGACTACTATAGATGGTGAGGCTGTTTTACTGCTGCAGTGAAATAAGCCAGAAGTACATGCTGCTAAGCGCGTTCATTTGCTCAAGGTCAGCATGCCCAAAGTCAGCTGCTGTGCTTGTAAGCACAGTTACTGTCAGGAAAGAGGCTGGAGCTACTGCAGAAATAAAGGCAGCTTGTTTAAGATTCAGCCCACAAGATGTTGTGGTGTTTCTTTTTTCCCTCCCCCTGGTGAGGAGTTGGTTTTGCTTTTACTTCTTCTTTTTAATCCAAAACTGAAAACATGAACTAGCTCAGCTGGCTAGCGTAGATGTAAACAAACTGAATTGTAATGGCTAAGCATGCTGCTGCTTGGCAGTTCTTTTACTCTTCTAGCATTTGTGCTTTCTCAAGCAGGCAATTTGAACTGACAACTTCATACCTTTCTACTATAAAACAAAAAACTTTTTAGAGAGTTCCCATCCATTTTCACTATAATTGTGATGTTGCACATTATACTTCTTGCCTTGGGATAGGTACTGAACTTTTCTGGCCACTGGAAAGAATGTACTAAAAGTACTGAAGTCTGGGTTGATGGGTTGAGAAACCATTCTCTCCTTCTCCTCATCAGTCTACTACCAATTTTTTTGTATCAAGCCTTGTTCTGTCTGGAATAGCCTTCTGCTGACTGAAGCAGTTTTCATAGCAAAAAACATACAGAGTTACCTCAAGCAGTATTAACATCTGTTTTCTCTCTGTATAATTGTTAACTTGCTTTCACTTGGGAGCTAACCCTGTTTGTTGGTGCTTTACCAAAACCTATAAAATCTATTATTACAATGGATTAAGTTGACAACATAAGATTGCCGAGATGTCAGATGTAATTATTATATTTAAGCAGGCATTTGATATATAATCCCAGGGGTGGTTTTTATGGAGTAGGTGTGTTTTAGTCATGCGCTTAACTTTTGTATATTTTTATGGGATTTTATACTGTACTTAGATTATTTTGTTTTAAGTTTTATTGTACAGTAATTTTTTATCTAGGGCCCGGAACAGATGGGCCAAATGAAGTGGCTTCCAGTTGCTTTAGAGCCATGGCATTGAAATGGCGCACACCTTCAAAGTGACTTGGAGCCACACTCTAGTCCTTTGGACCGGAGGAAAAAGGAGCTGGGATAATCCTGCTCTTGGTGGTACGGACTGAGCTCACACCATCAAAGTGGCTTGAAGCCACACTCTCATCCTTTGGACCCGAGAAAAAAGGACCTGGGATAACCCTGCTCCTGGCGGCATGGCCCCCTTTGGGAGTAGGCTGTGCGGTTGGCGTCATCCCAACCCACTTGCAGTTGGAGCAGGCTCAAGACATTCTTTTGCATTATGTTTGCTGTGAGCCACCTTGGGCCCTTTCTGTTAGAAAGGCACCATACAAATGAAACAAATAAAGAATGTTGTTAACTGCCATCAAGTTGACTTTGACTTGTGGCAATGGAAAACCTTGAAGTATTTCAGTACTTTAAAGTTATGTAAATAACCTGTGGTAATTAGTTTTGTTTTCTTAATGCCTTTTCACTTTCTTTCTTGACTTTCTTCAGAAGGTGTTCCAAGTTTTGTTATTTTTCTGCTATTAGTATGGTGTCATTTGCCTGTCTTAGATGTTGATGTTCCTTTCTCCAATTTTCATGCTTCCTTTCTTCAAGTCTAATCCTGCTTTATGTATATGTTCAACGTACAATTTAAATAGGAAACAACATGAAGGCACAAAGCAAGAAGATATGGAGGAGGGAAAAGGAAAATCATCTGCTATAGTACTAATATATCAGTTTTGGCAGAGATTTCCAGTCTTACCTTTAGATGCAGAAAGCGAGAGACCATTCCAAGTTATGCTCTAGAATAGTGATACAAGATCTTTTTTTTTTTTAAAGACTGGTTTCATGATTCACAAGCTTTGGCTAGCTTTGGCGGGGTACAGACAGCCAAAAAGAGATGCCTCCTCGGTGCCTCTCTCTGCTGCACAGGAGTGCCACAGCATACAAATTACTGTGCAGCAAAGAAGGAGCTCCCAAAGGTGGCTCCTGTTTGTGGCGCCGCAAAGCGCCAAAGACGGCACAGTTATGTCGCAGTTGCGCGCTGCAGCAGCGATGTAATTGTTGCACACGCCGTATGTATGGTGCTGCGCAACTGCGGTGTGTGCATGGTGTGCTAGAGTTGCAAGGCATGTGCACGTGCCGCCCAAGGCAACCCTAGCATGTCGTGGACATGCCGCAAAGGGCCCATCTGGACAGGGCCTTAGTGAAGAATATGTAAGTGCTGAAACCAGGGACCCCGTCTACTTCTGAAAGATTTGTGAATTTCTTCTGACAAAAACAACAAATCATTATGACTGAACTGCTAATGGACAACTTTGAAAGGATTAACATTTTGACTAAAATATGTTACATTATTGAAATCCTTATCTGAAGATTGGGTAGTAGCCAGCATAGTATCAGTTTAAAAATAGGATGTTCTAGGATTCACAGAATTAAAGACTTGTCAGCCCAGCTTTTGTCTAAGGTAAAAATGTTTTTTAGATCTAGAATACCAAAGCATTTTATAAGGTGTGTTGAGGAAGAAGCAGCACAATTATTTACTTGTGGAATTAATCTTTTAATTATTTTGGGAATGTCACTGTAGGAGCTGAGTTGTATTGTTGATACACACACACACACACACACACACACACACACACACACACACACACACCCCTTCTAAAAGCCTGTGTCAGATACTTCTATATAACATCACTAATGATGAGGTAAGAGGATAGGTCTTATTATTTTATAACTTAGTAGTTTCTGTAAACAGCCACTGTTAACACATAGTAGTCTGATACTATTACTTCAACTATAAAGTAGCTGTAGAGTACAATACCATAATGGCAATATCTGATGGCTACAGAGCAATTATAGGCATGTTTAGTTGATGTAGAGCAAACTTCTGGATAAATATGTTTAGGACTGTAGTAGGTTAATTCCATGTATGAATCCAGCATTAGATACAGCAAATGTGGGCTTACAAATTCAGTCAGCATCTATTGTTACTCAAGATTAAAAAAAATCTGAAGTAACATTAAATTTAAACATTTAAGTCTGAATCCAGTTGCTGCCTCAGTTACAGTAGACCCATTGAATCCATGGAAATTTCATAAATCAGTACTTGTATAAATTCCATTGATTCAGTGGGTCTACTCTTGTTGGAACTTGCTACTAGTTTTAGGCTTGAGGTGATTGAATATATTTTCCATGTGCACTCTACTGTTGTTTTTTAAATGAGATGTTCAAGCCAGATAGTTTTGAATTCATAATAAATACCTTCTAAGTTCTATGATGAGAAACTCCTGTCTGATAGAAAACACAATCAGTGCTAGAATCAGAGTGAATAGTTGATGTCAAAAAATTTAGGCTGGTGAAACTGGAAACAGACTTTATAAAGCTACAAAAGGAATAGTAAGAAAGGTACAACAAAGGACAACAACAGTGATCAAGACTGATTTACAAGGAGAAGGAAACTCACACTGTGAATTTTAATTTGGAGGGAAAAAATGACTGAAGGGGAGAATAATACAGGTGTCACAGAATTGTGAATGTGTGTGGAGCATGTATGTGAGATCTCTGATTTGACTTTTTCAAAATGTTAAAGGTACAGTTCTTTCTGAAGTTGAATTGGTATATAGTTTGAAGGCAGTTAGAAGTAATTTCATGGATCTTGAAATTAAATTTTTAAATCTCATTTGAGCAAAGTTGTTGTTGTGTTCCTACTTAAGAATCTATCGCAGATTTTTCTGAGGCTGAGAGTGTGGGACTTGCCCAACATTACTCAGTAGGTTTCCATAGCTGAGTGGGGATTTGAACCATGGCCTCCAGGGTACCACTAGTTTATTGGAGGGCTTAGGCAGATCTAACAGAGGGCAGATGTATCAGGATCTGTTAGTATCAGTTGACCACTATAAACTAATGGATGTTCCATATATACCATTTTGGTGTATAGAACGTTTTGCATATCTCTCTTATCTTCAAATCAAGCCTTCCTGATAAACAAGAGTTCCCTTGAGAGAAAGCTATTTATGGACTGAAAAAAGGTTGGCCTATCTGTTTCTATTTATAATTCTGTCTCTGTATACTTCCACAGAGTGTCTGTTTGCAGTTCTACTTTTGGGCGTTTTGTCTGTCCAAATGAAAAACAGTATTGAGGTTGCTTAAGGAAATCCAACATAGTTGATTCTGACCTGATCTCCCCCCCCCCCCCCCCCCCTCCCCCCTGCCACCAATATGGTGCAGAGTGAAAAATGAACCCCCCCCCCGCCACCATGATCAGTGACCATGTTCATGGGAGGGGGGGAGTCTAGGAACTGTACTTCAGAAAAATAACTATTGCAAGTTCTTGTAAGTCACAAAGGCTTCCTGTTTCCAGGAAATAGACAGACACCTTAAAAATTACTTGCAGAATATTATTTATATTATTTTGACAATCAGTAACCTGCCCATAGAAATCTGAAGAAGGAAATTTTAGTGCATTTTGTTTTATTATTATGCATCAGTTCTCCCTCAAGACCTTCTTAAATAGCACCTAAGGAAACAACTCACACAAGATGCAGAACTCAGATACTGACACCATCATTCTACCTCCCAAATGATTTTTTTACATGTGTAGTGTAGTGGTTCGAGTGTTGGACTACGACTCTAGAGACCAAGGTTCGAACCCCAACTCAGCCATGGAACCCCAATGAGTGACCTTGGGCAAGTCATACTTTCATCCTCAGAGGATGGCGCTGGCAAATCGCTTCTGAAGAAACTTGCCAAGAAAACCTCATGAGGTAGCCATAAGTCAGAAATGACTTGTAGGCACATAACACCAAATCTGATGAAGAAACCAGTGTGTTTCAAAAGCTACGGTGGTATATTTTGTGCATTTTGGGGGTATATCACACGGAGCTTTTGGGTGGTTTTGTGGCTCAATTCCAGCTCACTTCCGAAGTGATTGCACTTCCAATGATGCGTTTTCACCTCATAAAGGGACTGTTTTATCAGATGCCATTGATTTCTATGGGCGCTGCTTGCGAATTGCTTCAGCAGTGTTTCTGAAGTCACCCCTCATTTTGGTAAAAACGGGAAAAAAGAGACTCCAGAGAATTCGCTTCCAGGCTGCCTTCGATTGCACTGCAATTTGTTCTGGTGTGGAAAAGCACTCCGATGCCACCCCCTTGGCCCCTGCATCCTGCTCCGTCATTCCCCTCCTCCTCCTTCATGCCATCTCCTCCTCTCTGCCAACCAGCTGATCCCATCATCCCCTGCGTCCCCTGCATCCTCCTAGACCCCGATCTGCTCCCCTCCTTCAGCCTCCCACCAATCCTATCATCCCTGCCTTCTTCTAGACCCCCATCTGCTCCCCTCCTTCCCCCTGACACCTAACCCATCATCCCCTGACTGCTTCTGCATCCCCATCTTGCCCTTTCTCCACCTAACCCCTCATTCCCTGATTGCTCCTGCATCCCCATCTCGCCCCCTCTGCCACCTAACCCATCATCCCTGCTGCTCCTGCATCCTAATCCTGGCCCCAGGGACCCCCAGCGACCTATCCCATCATCCCCTAACTGCTCCTGCATCCTGATCCTGGACCCAGGGACCCCCAGCCACCTATCCCATCATCCTCTGATTGCTCCTGCATCCTGATCCTGGCCCTAGCAACCCCCAGGGAGCTATTCCATCATCCCCTGCCTTCTCCTGCATCCCGATCCTGGACCCAGGGATCCCCAGTGAGCTATTCCATCATCCCCTGCCTTCTCCTAGACCCCGATGAAGGATGACAGCTAAGGAGGGGGCAGGGAAGGAGGACAGAGTCCAGACCCCACTGAGCATGTGCAAGGGGGCCGATTCGAATCATTGACCCCTCAAAGTATGGTCTGGTGTGGTAATACAATGTGCACTCACTCCCCTTTGCTTGAGTCCGCATCACATGACTTGCATGGAATCGAACTGACTTCTCTTCTCCCTCACTTTGGAAGTACAACAGCAAGACAACCAGGTGTGGTAAAACAACACGTTTTAACCTCAGTCCGCATCGCTAGAGAGGAGTGACTCTGGATCTGGTGTGGAAAAACATCACGCTTTGCATTGCTAGAAAAGGAGTGACTGTGGATCTGAGCTGCAACCCCCTCCCCCATGTGTGATAAGGTCCTTGGTTAGACTAATGAAGATATCATTGTCGTGTGTTTTGGGGTTTTGTTGCATCTTATTGTAAGATCAGCATAGCTACCCCTAATTTTTTTTTTTAAAATGTAGGTCTTAACAATTCTGGACATGAATGGAATGAACTCAGAATTTTTATTACTGTATAATTTATCATTCTGTGAGCAAAATGCAGTGGGGCCTTAGTATCCGCTAGGATTTGGTTCCAGGATGCCCCGTGGATAACAAAATTGATGTCAAGTCCCATTAAATACAAAGGATGGTAAAATGGTGTCCATATATATATATATATATATATATGTAAAAATGGCAAAATCAAGATTTGCTTTATGGATTTTATATACAGTACAGTCTCGATTATCCAACCTTCGATTACCCAACATTCCGGATTATCCAGCGTCGCTGCTCAGTGATTTCTTTACATTTTCAGAGGACTGAACAGTTTATACAGTACATATTGTACATCACAATGTTGATCAGTGATTTCTTTACATTTTTAGAGGACTGCTTATACATTACAATGTTATTCCTATAACGTTACTGCAATGTTACTTTTACTGTTACTGCAATAAAACTTCAATACGTTTGCAATTCATAGTGATTTCAAGGCCTTTCTTGGACCCTCTAGATTATCCAACATTTTTGGCTATCCAACTATCAGCCCGCCCGTTTATGTCAGATAATTGAGACTCTACTGTACTTTTAAAATATTTTCAAGCTGTGGATTCTTGAATCTGTGGATAAAGAATCCATTAATACTAAGGGTATATTGTATAACCTAAGGAGGTATCAAAGGCGTCTTATAGCCAAAAGAGTAAACAGTATGACACTTTATGTAGTCAATTTGTTACAGCTTTGTTTCACTGAAAAGGCAAGAGAAAAAGAAAGGAGCTCTGCTGCTACAGTGGTTAAATACCAGTAGTGCAGCCACAACATTGTGAATTTGATCCCAGAGGGCTCCAAGTTGACTCAAACTTGCGTCCTTTCGTATGTTGGTAAAACGAGTACTGTACCCAGCTTGATGGAGAAAATTGGCTTACAGATTGTAAACCACTTAGATAGTGTTTAATTCAATATGAAGTGATATAGAAATGTAAATGTTTTTGCTGTAAATCCCAAGCATTTAGAAAAAAATAAAGCCAGGCTAGAAAAGATTCAGGTGTCTAGTGCTATCTCCACTGTCTGACTACCACCATAAGATATTCCACTATGCTGTCCTGGGTTCATTAGATTACCCTGTAGTATTTCAGTTTTTAATGTGTTGTTTTGCTGCTTTATTTATTGATACATTAAAAGAGAAAATGATTAGAGACATTTTAGTTAGATAGTAACAGTGTTAATTGGCAGTTTACTGGTATTCTGAAAAGACAAATGTCTGACTCAAATCTTTTAAGAATGCTACACTCCTAGAGAAAATCAATTTAAAAAATTATACAGAGACTAGCTAACAACTGTGCAATACTCAAATACACTTAAATCAGGAAGACCTTCTACATAATAGCTACAGGGACATGCAGGAATTCATCTCACCCTCCAGTAATGTGCAGGGAGAGTATATAAATTCATAACATTCCTTTGATTTCTGGGACGTCTGGTGACTGAGAAGCTGGCGGGTCTGCACAGCAGGTTTATGGAGCTGAGAAATTTGTAAGAGACATCTTGCATAGGTCTTAATAGATGTACCATCTCTCTGGATAGCTTTCCATCTATGACTGAAACCCCTGGCTTTTGATCTTGAGGATTTCTTTGACCCAGCATTCCCATCCTTGTTGCTGTAGTCTACTTCTCAATCTCTCAACTCTCATTGCATTTTCATTTTTTTAAAAAAAATCCCTACACTATGAGATTTGACTGTTGTCATACACCCCTTTTTCTCGTCCCATCTGCCATGAAATGCATGAAACAGCACTGGGTTGATTTTCAGAGCTAGGGTAACTCTCACTTTTCTTGTCCTTGCCCCTGCAATATGGTTAGCAGGGAAAAGAAAGTTAGAACAAAAGAGGTCATTTGTTTTGTTAATCATTAACATGCTAAGAAATCTAATTTAATTATATTTTTTGTTAGAAAGGACAAAAATAACTATTAGATTTATGTTAAATTAGTGTGTAAGTTTGAGATAAAACCCCGTACAGACTAAACATGAAAAATGTCTTCAATGATTTTACTCCAAACCTTCTTTTGTCCGTCATGAGCTTAAAAGAGAAGAAAAAGTTGCTTGAATTTTTTAGAAAATTCAGCTTCCCATCTATGCTACCAAAATCCCTTTTCTTGTTTCCCAATTCCTTCCCATCTTTTTCCTTATCCCCCTCCTTTAGTTGAATTCCCACATGAATCCCAAGAATAGTCCCAAGGCTAAGTACTTCAAAATTCAGTTTCCTAGTACATATCAAGTACTCGATAGAGTGGTGTACAAAACTGGAGGGCTTGCTTGAGGCAGAGAAGACCACTCCCATTCTAACTACTTGTTGGTTTAACATCCATTAATCTTGAATTTAACTAGTAATCAGTCATCCTTTAACCATGAAAATAAACAAAGGATCCTCCCCCAAAGCAAAATATTTGTTTCTATTTCCCGAGCTTTTAATGTTGTGACCTAAACATTCTAATTCTCCATTGTACAGTACAAAATGCTCTAGTTGAGGATCAACAGAAACCAAGAAGCAGTTTTTAAAAATCCAAGGGAAGTACTGTATACTTTGAGTAAAGGATCAGATGGGAAATGTGGGATTTGCTGACTCATGGTCTCTCATTTAAATAAATGAACTAATTAGGAACTTATTTTTGGAAATTAAGATAATAGTGAGATTCTAATTTAAGACAATCAGTTAAAAATAAATGTAGTCTGATTGCTCCTTTATGTTAGAAAGTAGGTAATTTAATTTCTAATTTAATTTCTTTCAATTAGTTATTTTTTTATTCCTGATGTTATAATGGACTCTATCGTGAGATTTTTGAATTCTTATTGTCAGAGTAATTATAAAATTGTGAGAAATTCAGGGGGAAGAATTTTCTGTATTACAGATGGCTTGAATGAGGAAAGTCATGAGTTCCTGTATTTGCTTGTGCCTTTTGTTTTGGCATAGAAACACTGAAATGCAGTGGCTTTGTGGTTAAGATGTCAATTCTGACGATTGGAAGATTGGAGCGTTGGCATTCCAAAGCCTGGGGTGAGCTCCCATCACTAGTCTCAGCTTCTGCCAACCTAGCAATTTGAAAGCATGCAAATGCAAGTTGATAAATAGGTACCACTTCAGTGGGAAGTTAACAGCATTTGGTGCAGTCATGCTGGCCACATGACCAGCAGAGCATTCCCTGGACAATGCTGGCTCTTCGGTTTAGTAACAGAAATGAGCACTGCCCTCTACAGTCGGTTACTACTAGATATTCATGTCAAGGGGTTTCCTTCACCTTTGCCTAGAAACACTGAGCTATATTTCAGCCATGGGTTGCTGAGCTGTTTTTCTTGAGGCAGCAGTCCATTGTGTATCAGGGAATTACAAAAGAAAGCTTAAACATGACCCAAGAAGTTCACTGTTCAGACAGTGGATGTCCACTTTTTCTCTCTGTCTAATAGGATTACATTGCTTTGGTAAATGTTGATAAATGTGACCTCTCATAAACTTTTGATAACATCACGTTTGGGCTTTCTGGACCAGTACCAAGAGTTGGGTGTTGAAGACATATTTCACTGTTTCAGTTCCTGTCTGCGTTGGTTCTTTTCCTACCTGAGGTTGGTTTCAGATTGTCACACTGAATAACTACAGTATTCTTCATTCCCTTGGCTTTTGAGCTGTGAGCTGCCACAGGGTACCATCTTGTCCCATTGTTATTTAATGTTTGTATGAAGCCTTTGGGATACCCATCAATGGAAAATGTATGTTTTGTGGAAACTTTTTAAGGAGCTAAGTGCCATGTTTTTCTTGTGTGCATTCAGATCCTTTCCAACCTAATGGCGACCCTAAGGTGAACCTATCACAGACTTTTCTTGGCAAGATTTGTTCAGAGGGGGTTTGCCTTTGCCTTCTAAATATGACTGAATGTGTGTGGAATGTGAAGATTTGGGGTAAGAATAGTTTGAGTGTAAGCATGGGAAATAAGAAAAATTAGAAGAGGAAATGTGCAAGAGACTGATTAGCAGTGTAGGGCAAAACCACACATTTCCCTGGAGAATACTGGAGTCTTTTACAGAAATGGCAGCAATGCTTTCAAAGTTAACAAAGACCTGAGAAAGCTTAGGGTGAGTGAGTCTGTTTCTTTGTTCTAAGGTGGAAAGTCTACATGTCAAAGCTTGTCTTGGCTGAGACTGTAAACCATGTTATTCCAAATATGCCTTGTGTAAACTGCTTTTGAGAATTTTTATTGAAAGTAGATTGGAAATAGTCTAAATAAAAAGTACACAGTCTATTTTGTATTTTCTTCAGCAATTGGATGAGCCCTGTATTTGCTTGCTTGCTTGCCCTGAAGTTATTTCAGTTTATGCCTTTCTAAATGCTCTGTCTGTCTCTGTCTTTCTGTCTTTCTTTCTTTTTTTCTGGCTTACAGTAAAACATAACTAAAAGATAACCAAAAATGTAAGTGAATATTTTAATTAAAAGTTTAGCTTGCAACACAAATTTATTTTAACAAGAATAAATAAGCCAGGATCCAGGGCAAGTTGTCACTCTTTCAACAAACAATCTACTGTTGCTCCACTCAATGTCTGAGTTATAGTAAAGAACCTTGCTTATTTTGGGAGCAATTACTATTTCTAGTAGACCATAACAGTTGCTGTCAGACTAACAAATCCTTAGTGCATGCTATGGGATTCCCAGACTTTTGGACTTCAACTCCCAGAAGCCCCAGTCACCATGGCCAACATCCAGGAATCCTGGAAATTGAAGTCCCAAACATCTAGAGAATCAAAGTTTGGGAACCATATATACTGTACTTATGAGGAAAGGAATGACCCCATCATATTTGTATTAGATTAACTGGAGGTGAAGGTTCTTCCTGTTTATGTAGTATAGAAACATAGCAGGTTGGTGGTGAAAGTATTCTGCAGTACTTGCTATTCACCCATTTAGTTTGTATGCAAGACTGGGCTTTGCTTTTAACATAATTAGAATTGAAATGTGACAGAATAGAGACTGATTTCTTATCACTAGCCTGCTGTGTATCAGTGCTGGTCATTCAATATAGAGACCAAAAATCTTAACTTGCAAATTGGGAGCTAACCTCAGGAATATACTCTCTTCCATCCCTTGCTTTGCTGACTGTATATCACACTTGTAGTAATTAATTTGTACTGAAACTAGCTATGACTGCTATTAACCAGGTCTTATAAATCTACTCCAAACTCTGATTTAAGATCCAGGCTAGATGAAACTTGTTTAGTATATTAATTGGATTTAGTTCTTTTTCTTTATTTATTTAATCCTTCCTAATTTATTAACCCTTCCTGGTCAAACATAATGCTTCCCAACAGTAGTGCTTAGAATCCTTCAGTTGCAAAGAGTGGAGAATTTAGAAAGAGCCTTCAGTTACTTGTCTTTCCATTCCTTTCATGACTTGGTGAGGTTTACATTTCAATGAAAATGGCATTTGAAGTAGCAAGGCCAGGTAATGTTCAGTAGTGGAGCTACCGCAGGTTGGCTCTTTCCAACCTTTGGGGGCTCTCTTAGAAAATGTCTGAGCTTTCCCAAATTGCTCTCCCAAAAGATTCCCCATAGGCATTGTTTTCTTTGAATTGAAATGAGCGAATTTCATTACTGAAATTTCATCCCAGTATGTAAACCATGGTATGTAAGATATTACTGATTTTGTTGAGACTTAATTAACATGCTTATGTTTTTCCTGGTTTGCGTTTATAGACTTTGTAGTTCTATGGTCCATCCTTTAAAAGTTGTTGATGAACAGTTGGATTTTGTTTAATTAGCTAGACCTGAGTCATGCGTCTCTTGAATATTCGTTGGAACAAGTTTTAAACTGCATTTGCAGTGCAATTTCATGATAAGCTGTTCTAATAGGCATGCATACTGAATAGAGAAAACAGCTTGATAGGGTTGTTCTGGAAATGATGACTTGACAGTATCTCATAGCAGTGGAATCCAGCTTTCAATAGTGTGCTAATCCAGCTAAGTGAAGAGCCTTTCCTAGGAAAATACAGTAGTCATGTGGTCAAAATCATTGCTTGTAAAAATGACATTCAAACATGTAAACATCATTTAGTGTATTGAATACATAAACAGACATGTACACAGGCAGCAATACATTATAAATAAGTTTTGCCAGTGTAAATCCAGTGTTTTTGGAAGAATTTGGGGTACACTTGAGTCTGTGAACTTTGCATAACTACAATAACATAACTTGAGGATTATACTATATTGTTGTAGTTCTGTGGCAGTGCATGTGCTTTGTAAGCAGATGTCCCCACCACCTCCAGTTGAAAGGATTTCTGTCGTAGGCTGGGAAATATATGTTTCCATGTGAAATATGAGAAGTAGATTGATTCAATCTAATGCAGCTCTGTATGTTGAGATAATATGTCTTTGTAGACGTCAACAGGAATGTTATCCTGTTTCACTTAGTGCTCAAAACAGAAGATTATATTATGTGTGTATAGATCTTATTTGCAAGGCAGAACAGCCTGTTAAATCAAGTGGGTAATTTCCTTTTGGGTCAAATTAACTGCAGCACAGCCACCTGGTCTTATGTGTCTGCTGTCACCTGCTTTGTCTTTTATGGCTTGGAAGCAGGAAGGTAGTGGAGAAGAGCGTGCAGAGGTAGCAGATACAATTCAGCTTACATTTATGTGGATTCATCTTAACATATGTGTTATCGTGCATGCTTGCTGTCCTCTCAACAGCTGCAGCCAGCCAGCCCTTTTGTTTACCAAATTCCTTGTCAACTCATCTTTTCAAAATAAAAATGAGGAAAAAGCTGTGCAAGTGGAAGAGAGTAAGATGCAAAATGAAATCAAAAGAACTGTAGTACAGAGCAGGGGCATAGATAGTCTTATTGGAAAGTAATTATACAGTATTAAAATACAGAAGCTCTTTTTTTTTGTTGATACAGGTATATTAGACATTCCTTCAAATGTGGATGTTATCAACATAATGAACCAAAAAATAATACCCCAAATCTATTGAAAATTCAGTTGTTCTCACTGTGAAAGTGTCGCAGTAGAATCCTATATATGTTTTTATGCAGAAGTAAGATCCCCATAATTAACAGGGAGTTTCTCTCTTTGAGGTTTTCTTGGGTTACATTTGTTTAGAGAAGATTTGCCTGTGTCTTCCTCTGAGGCTGTGAGAATGCAGTTTCTCAAGGGTCACCCAGTGGGTTTCCATGGCTTATTGGGGATTCCAACCCTGGTCTCCAGAATCGTAGTCCGACTACGATTCCAATTTCTCTTTTAACAAAGGTAAAAATGCAGTCTCAGGCATGGTTGCTCCATTTACCCACTGAAATAATGGGGCTTTAACAGATGACCCTCAAGTGGATTGTCCTTTTGTTTAATAGTGATGGTATATTACCTATGGCAAAATTAGCTAGTTTCAAACAAAAGTTAATCACAGTTTGTTGGTTAAGATTTGTGAAATATTAATTAACTCAGAATAAGTGTATGTTCAAATGATCCAAAAGCCTCCTCATGGCTGCACCAGATGATGAACCAATAGGAAGAGTTTCTGCAACTTATTTTCATTACATTAAATTATTGTTTCCTGTGCTGTTAAAATTGGACCATTTTATTCCTGAATTAAGTTGGCACAAGAATATATTGTCTTTGTTCAGTGTCTTTTCAGTAAACAGTTGGAATATTTTGACAATTCGTCTACTTTGGAAGAAAATAAATGATATGTGATAGAAGCATAACGTGTAGATAATTTATAATCTCTTGGGATATATATCCCTGTTGGGAAGATGATGACGTCTACCTCTTTTGTTAGAAACAGTGGACACGTCAAGTTTCTATAGCAAAAGAAATCAAATGTGGAATGGACATTTTGAACAGCAATGTTTAATTTTAGCTAAGTGTTTTTTCTGAGTTCCCCAAGTCCCTTGTGCTTGTGATATGCAACTAAATGGAAAACAGAGTAGCGCCTTGGAATAGTGTATGTGTGTGTGTGCTTCCAAATCGCTTGTCAGCTTATGATGACCCCATGTATTCATTGTTTGAAAATCATTTTCCTTTGATTCTGTGGCAAGTGACAAACTAACAACAACAAGTTTATTGATTAGTTAGCTGACCATATCAATGGAATACAAAATACAGTTACAAAATACAATGTATAAAATACAAGATAAAAAACAAGATGAAAAATATCAAAATATTCGCATACATACAGAGATAGAACTGGATCACACTTAAAACTCATGTAGGGGATTAAAAGCAAATTTAATAAACTGGGATACAAAACAAAATAGTCTAAAATAGAACTGGCTAAAACAGAGTGGGAGATAACAATAAAAATGTTTAAATGAACTCATCACCATGACACGAAACCCCGTTTTGTATAATAAATTGATTTCTCAAGCGAGCAGCATTAACTACGAATTTAGCTACACATCACACTGTATATATGTTCTCTCCAGAGAAAAGATGAGACAATTTTGTGGTAAGTTCCCAGTAGGTCATTCTATCCAAAAATGATTGTAAAAAGTGTGATCTCTCCTTATCATAAAGACAACAGTCAAACAGGATACATGGAGTATCCTCAATAGCTGGGGCTCCACAAATACATATTCTTTCATGATAAGGTATTTTTTGAAACCATCCTGTTCTTACCATTGAATTCAGTTGTTCAAATCTAGCTCTGGTGAAGGCTGTTCTCTGGCTCTGTGTTAAATGCAACTCAAGATAATTTTCTAGGCCAAATGCAATTTTATTTTTAGCTAACCAGTTGAGAGATTTACACCCAGCTAACAAGGCTGTAACTGATGGCGCACTGATGTCACAGATTCTTTGTTTTAGGGATTCCTGAACTGTATGCCCGGCTGAAAGAAAGTAAGAGGGAGAAAAGGCTAATTGGAACAATACCAGGGATAGCTGACAAACCCCAAAATTAGGGTGCCCAATAGCCAGCTGTTCCTCTAGCAGAATCTAGGGCTGTGATGGCGAACCTATGGCATGCATGCCAGAAGTGGCACTCCGGACCATTTCGCAAGGCACGGGCACCGGGGGAAGGAGAAACAGGCATGTGCGTGCCTGTTCCTCCTTCTCCCTGCCATTTTCAGACCTCCCACTGTCTCTCAGAGACAGCGGGAAGGCAGAAAATGGCGCTGGAAAGAAGGAGCCAGAGGCGCGCATGTCTGGCTCCTCCTCCCAGGCTTTTCTCGGCCTTCAGCTGCCTATTGGAGACAACTGGAGGCTGGGAAAAGGTCGGGGGGAGGCGGAGCAACCAGCACATGTCAGTTGTTCCTCCCCAGAGACCTTTCCCAGCCTCCAACTGTCTCCAGAAAGACAGCTGGGGGCAGGGAAAGGCCTCTGAGGAGGATCCATGGCGGCGTGCCGGTCCAGGGCTCGGTCATGGCCCTTCCTGCCTCAGACCTCCCTCCTGAAAGAGAGCTCTGGGGGACGAAAGGCCGTAGAGGAGCCCACGACGCTCCGTGCTGGCAAACTGCGGAGGATGGTGCGACATCCTCTGCAGTCCATTTGCCATCCTCTGACGGTCCCAAAAGGAACCCTCAGAGGCCAGCAAATGCCGGGGGGAGGAGCCAGAGGCTCCCTCCCTCTGAAAAGGGGGCAGAAGCCTCGCCCCCGGCACCCAGCCTCCATCCTGGGGGTAGAAGCCCCGCCCCGGCACGCGAACTGTAAAAGGTTCGCCATCACTGATCTAGGGAATCTTCTAGAATCCATTTTGGAGATCTTTAGCAGGTAGTTAAGTGCTTTTATCCAAACCTGGCCTTGTATTGAATAGATCCCAAGTTCTGCTCTCATTGCTTGGGCTGGAGTGTTTTTGTCAGTTCGAGGATCCTTCTTAAAAAGCAACTCTGGCCCCATACTTGTGCACTGTAAGATAAAATGGGCAAGATTTTGGCTTTATAAACTTTTAGGATAGGAGATACACTAGAAGTATGATTGTAATTGCAATAGCTCTCTGTTTATATTTCTTCTAAATTGGTTTGTCCATTTTCCTGTATTTGAGAAAAGTAGCCCTAGGCACAGGTATGAATTGACTTGTTCAATCTGTTTGCCTTCCAGGAACCCGTTGTATTTTTTGCACTTTCCCCCAAATACCACCACTTATCTTAGACTTTTCTTTATTAATAACTAAAGAGTTAAGAGAACAGTAAGTGGCTAGGTTCTGTAATAGCCATCTTAAACCCACTTCTGTACAGATGATTAGAACCTTATCATCGGTATAAAGCAGAATGTTAAGATACATATTACCTATCTTGGGAGTATGAGCCGATGTAGAAGAAAGAAAACCGGGAATGTCATTAACATATAAATTAAATAGAGTAGGCGCCAGGATACATCCCTGTCTTTCTCCTTTGTACACGTTAACTTTTTTGGACAAAGCACCGCTGGGACTAGTACGCACTCTTATACAGGTATCTGAATGGAGAGCTTTAAGCAGAAAAAGGAGTTTTGGCTTTATGTTCATTTCTGCCAATTTGGGCCAAAGAATATCTCTATTGATTGTGTTGAATGCTGCTCTGAGATCAATAAATGTACGGTAGTAAAAAGTTATTTTCCTTCAGGCATGTACTCTGGTTTCTCTTCAGATCGACAAATGTAATTACTATTTTGATTATTAAATACAATTAGAAACATATTTATTTATTCTTTTTCTAAGATTAATTTTTCCTGAATATCATTCATTTAATAATGTGCTGTATTGTGTATATTTGTTGTTTTTCTTTTTTTAAAGCATTGCTAGCTTTTAATTCTACAGATAGTTTAATTGTATTTACAGTTTTATGGTTGTTGGTTTTTTTGTTTTTTGTTTTTTACTTTTAACGCTATCATTTTTATCTTTTGTAAACCTTTCTGAGTCCCAGGGCCAGGGAAAAGGTGGCATATAAATAAATGATTTCTTTTTAAAGAAGTTCTTGCTGTTCCCTAAGTTATAGTGAGTGTTATCTCTAGTTAGCGTCTGACAGATAGTCAGTTCACATGATTTATTTACTATGGCCTGGAACAGGAAACGACTTGTGGGAAGGCTATTTTCCCTTACCTTCCTGCCTTCAGGCACCACCAGGGCATGAGGTATCTCATATGAATGGCACTCAGCTCTCCCAAGAAGCTCCTGTCTGATTTGTCCCCTTACTTCCCATGCTGTTCATGAGGGTACTTCAGCAAAAATGACGATTAAGAACATGCACAGGACTGGACTCAGGAAGAAGAGCAACTCAGAAAAAATCTCCCACTGTTTTTCCTCTTGAATCGCTTTTAGGGCCCACAAGTACTTATTATAAAAATGTATATTTCTACCCTTCTGTGTGTGAACAAGGCAGCA
Source organism: Sceloporus undulatus (assembly GCF_019175285.1). Taxonomy (NCBI): domain Eukaryota; kingdom Metazoa; phylum Chordata; class Lepidosauria; order Squamata; family Phrynosomatidae; genus Sceloporus; species Sceloporus undulatus. Next base: position 283,921,802 of record NC_056522.1, on the reverse strand, counting down.
AACGAGGTTATCAAAACAAATAAAACAATAAATAATGATATTAATAAATAATGATATTAATAATTAATAACAATAACAATTAAGTATTATTAGTTGTTTATATAATACAACTAAAGTTGTTTGTAACGCCAGGTCCATAAAAAATAAGTCCCACATCATATACGATCTTATTCAGGATAACAACTGCGACCTGGCGTGCATTACTGAGACCTGGCTTGGGCCTGAGAGTGAGGCAGTGTGGGCACAGGCCCTCCCAGCCGGGTTCTCAGTTAAGGACCAGATCAGGTTAGGTGGGCGGGGGGGCGGTGTTGCCTTGGTCCATAAAAACACCCTTTCCTTAACCAGGATCCCAGTCCGGAAAACAGACCACATCGAATGTATTTACCTGTCCCTGAAGGCCAGAGACAGCCTGGGGATTTTGTTGGTCTACCGGCCGCCCCGTGCGCTAACAGACTCCCTGGCCGAGCTGACACAGCTGGTCTCGGAAGTGGTGTTGGAGTCCCCTAGGCTTCTTGTCCTGGGGGACCTCAACATCCCTTTCGGGGCCAGCGATATTCCAACTGGTGCAGCTCGGGAGTTCATGACTACCATGACAGCCATGGGCCTGTCTCAATTGGTCTCAGGGCCAACGCATTGCGCTGGTAATACCCTTGATGTGATCTTCAGTACGGACTTGGAGGCTCCGTGGGTAGAGATCTCTAACGTCTCTCCCCTGTCATGGACGGATCATTTCTTGGTTGAGGCTCGAATCAAGGCTTCTACCTTAAGTCCCCCCGGGGGTGGCGGACCTATTAGGATGGTCCACCCTCGAAGGCTGATGGAACCCAAAAGGTTCCAAGAAGCCCTAGAGGAGTATACGACTGGCACTGACGGCGATTCTGTTGATGCCCTGGCTAACATCTGGGATTCTAATCTTTCCAGGGCTATACACAGTGTCGCTCCCAAGCGTCCTTACCGGCCTGCTTCCAATAAACAACCTTGGTATACGGAAGATCTCAGGGTAAGGAAGCGGGCTGCGCAACGACTAGAGCGTAACTGGCGAAGACATCAGCGCTTATCCGACAGGACACTCCTTCGCTCTCACTTGAAGGCCTATGGAGTGGCAATAGGTGCAGCAAAGAATTCGTTCTATGCTGCACGTATTGCGTCCGCAGAGTCGCGTCCAGCAGAGCTGTTCAGGGTTGTGAGGGAGCTAACCCAGCTCCCTCCCTCCCTGAGCCCTATTTTGGAACCATCTAAAGCCTGCTGTGACGATTTTAACAACTTCTTTGCGGATAAAATCTCTCAGATTAGGGCTGATCTTGACGCCGGTATTGATGCAGATCCTGTAAGAGAGGCGTCCAAAGTGTCCGTGGCCCCGGTGTTATTGGATCACTTTGAGTTTGTTAGTACCGATGAAGTGGACAAGATCCTTCGAAGCGTTAGGAAGACGACGTGCTCTCTTGATCCCTGTCCCTCATGGTTGGCAGCTCAGGGGGGTGATGTGGTGTTGACTTTGTTGCACCGCATCGTTAATACATCTCTAAGAGAGGGTCAGTTTCCATCAAAATTGAAAGTAGCAGTGGTTAAACCCTTGCTTAAGAAACCCTCCTTAGACCCCCTGATACACAACAATTATCGGCCCATCTCGCTGCTACCTTTTTTGGGGAAGGTGATCGAGAGAGCAGTCGCCTTCCAGCTTCAATCGATCTTGGATGATACCGACTTTCTGGACCCATTTCAAACCGGCTTCCGGGCGGGCTATGGAGTTGAGACTGCCATGGTCGCCTTAGTCGATGATCTCCGTCTGGGCATGGACAGGGGAAGCGTGTCCCTGTTAGTGCTTTTGGACATCTCAGCGGCTTTCGATACCATCGATCATGGTATCCTTCTGGGACGCCTGGGGGAGCTGGGTATCGGGGGCACTGCTCTGCAGTGGTTCCGGTCCTACCTCTCAGGTAGATCCCAGATGGTGGAGCTGGGGGACTGTCGCTCCGATACGAGGGCCCTTACATCTGGTGTCCCTCAGGGAGCGATTTTGTCCCCTATGCTATTCAACATTTACATGAAACCGCTGGGAGAGATCATCCGGAGACACGGGGCGCGGTGTTATCAGTATGCTGATGACACCCAAATAGTCTTCTCTGTGTCTCCGACTGATGCAGTAACTAAGGATGGCATCTCTCCTCTAGATGCCTGCTTGGCGTCGGTAATGGGCTGGATGAGGGAGAACAAACTCAGTGTGAATCCAGGGAAAACGGAAGTACTGGTGATAGGTTCCCCGGCTCCGGGTGATGAGATTTGTCATCCGGTCCTGAACGGGGTCACGCTCCCCTTGAAGGACTCGGTGCGCAGCTTGGGGGTACTCCTTGACTCGTCGCTCCAGCTAACACCTCAGGTGGATGCGACGGTCAGGAGCGCTTGCCATCAGCTCCGGCTGATACGCCAGCTGCGTCCTTACCTGGACCGTAGGAACCTTGAAACTGTTGTACATGCTTTGGTAACCTCTCGATTGGATTTCTGCAATGCGCTCTACATGGGGCAACCCTTGTACCAAACCCGGAAGCTGCAAATTGTACAGAATATGGCAGCTAGACTGGTCGCTGGTACTTCCAGGTCGGACCATATAACACCTATTTTAAAAGATCTTCACTGGCTGCCTATTCGCTTCCGAGCTCAATACAAGGTGTTGGTTTTAACCTATAAAGCCCTAAATGGCTTGGGCCCAGGGTACTTGGAGGACCGCCTCTCCCCACATAATCCGCCCCGCACACTTAGATCATCCGGGACAAACCTGTTAGAGGTCCCTAGAACACATCTTGTAAGGACCTCACAGAGGGCTTTTACCATCGTTGCCCCGTCTTCCTGGAATAAGCTCCCCTTAGAGCTTCGCTCTGCCACCTCATTAGATTCTTTTAAGAAGAATTTAAAAACATACTTATTTAGATTGGCCTTCCCTCTTTAGTTTAATTGATTTTCCTCTGCCCTTGTTCTCTTCCTTTGACTCCGAATGATTGTTTGTACCCTGATATATATATTTTTTGACTCCTGTTCCTATTATTTTTTGTAGTAATGTTTTAACTTTTTATATTGTAATTTAACCTGTACTGTAAATGTTATTGTAACTGTTTTTAACATTTGTAAGCCGCCTTGATCATTTTTTTTTGGAAAGGCGGGGTATAAATAAAATTTATTATTATTATTATTATATACCATTTCTCCCAATAATAACAATAATTCAAAGAAGTTATACTGATTTGTCACCTGAATTGATTGGCATGTTTCTGGGTATGACACCTGTTCTTAATTGGGTGGATCTTTTTGAGTGCTAGATGCTTGCATATCAAGAAAGGTGCTAAGGTAGGTACAAAGAAGAATGGTCTGACCTAGCAGGAGCAATTAACTTTAGTTGCAACACACTCATGGTGCTTTGGACCTGCAACTCTGACAAGGAATCCCTGTAGGCTCCAGTAGGAATCTCATTGGCTGACTCATGAACATAAGATTATCCTGACATGTTAATCACAATTGACAAGTCTCTTCTATTAGCTGCAGTTCACCATAGATTCCCATTAATTTTTGGAAGTGGGATAGATAATCTAAGTAGCAGCTGGGGAAGAAGAGGTGTTGGACATGTCAATTCACTTGCCCATCCACCTTTTAAAGCTTTCAGTTTAATTTTCACAGCTGCTAATTGGTGACACCTGTGAGCAAAACATGACAAATGGCTGAAGTGAGAGATGTGTGTTGATTTACATTATGATTAACAAATTATCATGCTTTAGGACATTGTTTCCTTTAAAGATCTCATCTCATTGTGTAAATTGTATGAATATGTAGTACAAACTAGCAGGAGGCATTGAATTCTGGATTTGATCTGGATCTTCATTGAAAATTAATTATTAGTCTGCCAGGAAAGTGCAAAGGATATGACTTGCTTACTGGCATTAGATGCAGTAGGGTTTTCCACTGTTTTGGCTAGCTTTAGTAGAAAATCAGTATTTGTGATTTCCAAGCCCCAGTCCTACCCAAGGTCTAGCATCTTATGCCGGCACTCATACTGTGCTGGGGCACAGCTTATGTTTGAAGCACAATGCAAAGTCAGGGACAACTGACTTTTCTTCAGATCTTTCAAGTTCAAGCAGACATCTTGTAGCTTATCTCTGCCTGATCACAGGACCTCAAAGTACAATACTACACAAAAAGAGCCACAGACCTCTTTCCTAATTTGGACCTAGCTAGTAACTGCAGTGGCGAGGGTTCATACTCATAAGTGCAATGTAGTTTAAGAGTTTGCCAGAGCCTTAGATGAGTTCTGGCACTCCTCTGTGTTTAGGAGATGGTGTGCAAATAATTTTTGCAGTCTTACTGCATTTCCAGCAAGTTTCTGGTACTTTGGGGTTGAAGCTCATGGCCGGAGGGAACAGGCTATCATATCTGCAGTTAAGGATTAGCTTCTGAGCTGTTCTAAGTACTGCTTAGAAAGGAAACATAAGAAGTCTCCACTTTAGCTTAGGGGGAAGGAAATGAGTGTATGTGTCAGTGGAAGGGTCATCATTCCAATTGTATTATACTTCAGAAGCTCTCTTGAACATTTCCAGAGCAGAGCAGAACCACCAGGGCACTCCCTCAGCTCCAGTTATATATGAGAGGAGCAGGGAAAGTAGACCCACATTAAAGCTCTACATGGAGGCAGGCTTTGGCAGAGACTGTGGCCACCACGGCATAGGTATACCCTGTAATGTCATCAGATCTTTGCTGAAATGCTAGGCAATGTTCTTTAGGCAGTTTTTTGTCTACCAGCCAGGCTTCCCTACTTCTTCCTTTATGCACACAATTTAGGTATTGTGGGCCCTTGTTATCCGCTGGGGTTTGGTTCCAGGACTCCCCGTGGATAACAAAATCCATGGATGTTCAAGTCCCATTCAATTCAGTAGCATAACAAAATGGTGCTTCTTATATGAAATGGAAAATCAAGGTTTGCTATTTGGAATGTATGCTTTTTCTGAATATTTTCAAGCCATGGATGCTTGAATCCATGAATAAATCCATGGATAAAGAGGGATGACTGTATTTATTGCCTAATGTAATTGGATGCAGGGTTTCTCAAGCAGGGTTCCTGGAACCCTAGGATTCAGCAGGAGGTCACTAGGAGTTCTGCAAGAGATTGTGATGGGGGGGGGAATCTTTTTTTTAAAAGCTGTAGATAAAATAATTGTTATGCATGGTTCCCTGAGCCCTGAAAATTATTTCAAGGATTCCTCCAGAATAAATAGGTTGAGAGAGACTAGTCTAATCAATTGAAGAATATAAAAAATTGAACACACTGACCATTTTAGTTTATTGCAACCGTGCAAATCGGCTCCTGATAGCTACTAGCCTGCCATTTTTATTTTTTACTTGTGTGCTTTTTCTTACAAGAGGGGTTGGTGGAGCTGGAGCTGGAAGAGGAATGGCTTAAGTGTTTTGTCCAGCCTCCACCAGCCTCTTGATTATAAAAAAGTAAAAAGCAAATGAAACATTTTAAGGATAGAGTTTGCTTGGCTTTTCCTCTTTTGTATCCAGTGTAGAAACTGAAGAGGGTAATGGTGGAGAAAAGAAGCTTTCCTTACCTCTGCCTGCAGCCCTTTTTTGCCACTTCTTTATTGGAGTTGTAAGAGGTAGCTTCACCTTTGGTGCGTCCATGTGGGTTTCCTGAAGAGAGATGAAACACTCCATTCCTCTGCCCATACTTGTTTTCTGAGCTTATCAGATCAAGGCAAAATGCCTTTTTCCACACAGCACAGAAATCGCTGTAGCAAAGGCAGACATTTTGTCCTTCTGGCAGCCTGCTTCCCAATTTCAGTGAGCCTTCTGTTGGTAGGGACCAGTAAAGTAATTTTGGAAAACAGATTATTCTGTTAGGTATTTTTATTATCCACCAGGTTTGTGAATATATGTGTGCATGTACACATGCTTTAGTCACTCCCCTGTCATTTTTCACTATTGACCTGGCTCTGAAGATTTCCTCAGCCCTGGTCTAACATTTATGATGACGTTATGGGAACTATAAAGCAAACCTGATACATTCCACAAGCTCACCAGTAATGGTAGCTTTTTTATTGCCTTGAAAGGATTGGTATCTGTCTTGCAACTTAGTGTGGTATCTGCTATTCTTGATTCTGTAAAACAATGGGATTGGGTGGCAGCTATTCAGAGTTTGCTGTCAATGTGAAATATGTTGAGTTTGCTTACTTGATCTTAAGAGTCTCGGGGTATCAACCAGGATTTGGAATAGTGAACTGAGATATTCCTACTGTGGCCCTTAGAACTGAAAAAAAAATCATTGCTTTTTCTTTTCCTACTTTCCCAGAATGGTGCCTTAGTGAAGTGTATGCTAAAAATAGTATTTTCATCATTTCAGAAATATTTAAGTTATCTAAATTCAACATGTCAAAATACCACAATAAAGAGATTTTGCTACTACCATTTTTGGATTTCATGGGAATCTTCTCCAGTGTGATTGTCATGCCATTTTAGGAGATAGATATATAGAACTGAAAGACTCTATATGTATTATGTATTTCTAGAAGGCATGCAAATCTGAGCCTATCTGAAGTAATGTTGGCTTTGATATTCTTTCTAACTTGAAGAATTTTTTTTATTTTCCAAATGCCAGACAGATCATTTTATATCTTGTTAAAGTATTGGTATAGCCAGTGTGGTATAGTGGTTAAGCACTGGACTATGGTTTTGGGGATCTCTCGGCCATGGAAACCCACTGGATGACCTTTGACAAGCCACATTCTCTCAGCCTTAGATGAAAACTAAGGCAAAAACACCTTAGAACAAATATTGTCAGGAAAACCCTGTGATAGGTTTGGTTTAGGATTGCCATAAATTGGAAACGACTTGGGGACATACAGCCTCATGGCCTAGAATAACCCCAGGGATGAGGAGTGTCTAACAGAAGCCAGTCTCCTGGAATAATGCAATTCCTCAACATAGCTTCCCAGTTGGGAAGGAAAAGCAGACATGGATTAGTGATAGGAACTAACAGGAGGATTCTTGTCCTTGAGCACTGGCCCACTGGAATGGCTCATGGCAGGAAGCAAACAGCACTTGAAAGAGTTCCTACGAGTACCAGTTACTGTATGTCCTTTTAGTCACATGGGCATGGAGAGCCATTTTCTCTCTCTGCATGGAGAAACTTGACGTGTGTCAGATGAGAAGGAGTCTGACAGTGTGGTGGTGTTTCAGGGCACAGAATTCCATTCCCTCATGTCAGAGCAGCCTCTGGGCAGCCTGCTAATCAAAAATAAATATCTATGGCCTAGCCTTGTTGTTCCCATGATGAACTAGGATCTTGTGTTTCCTTAACATTTTATTTTTGCAGTGTATGTTTTCTGCTTAGTTAACTTCAACTTCCTCTGTCTGTTAATGATGTTTTGTGTCAAGTCAATAAGCATAATGCACCCTGAAATAGCAAGATCCCCCCCCCCAACTTCCCATGGCCCAAAATGTTCCTAGCTGTGGTGAGGCAGCTGCAGTCCTCCTAAGCTCCAGAGGAGCCAGAAGTCAGCTGGTAGATTCTTGGGGATCTGTAGTGTGCTTGCTCTTGGAGTAAGTGCAGAACCTTTGTGGGTTCATGAGTTAAGCCTAGGCCAGGATCCAGTGGGATGGCTCTGCTGATTGAATGGTTTCTATTAGTATAACTAGAAAGGGAGTCATCCCCTGTTCCTCCAGCCCCATGGCCATTTCTTTAAACAGTCTTGGAGAGTTGGGGAACAACCCAGAGCCTGGTATTTTGGGCAACATAAAAGTGTTAGTTCGGGAAAGGAATAACATTTTTGCTTTATTAGCAGGTATCTGCTCTTGTGGTGTTGGATGTAGACCACTGTGCCTTGCCTATTTAGGAAAGAGTTGGGCTTTAATGAAAAAGGCAGGGATTGTTCTTAGAGAAAGAGGACAAAAGTGGCTGGACTTTTAAAAACAATTCATATAGCATTTATAAAATCTCAGTTTTTAATCTGCTTATGTTGTAACCATACCTCTTCTATTCCAGAGCACCAGAAATCATACTGGGTTTGCCATTTTGTGAAGCCATAGACATGTGGTCACTGGGCTGTGTGATTGCTGAACTGTTCCTTGGATGGCCCCTGTATCCAGGAGCCCTTGAATATGACCAGGTAGTAGAAAGTATAATTGTGATTTGAAATTCTTTAATTTGCCTGATTAGCTGGAGACTTATATTTCTTCATTACCATATGGTTTTCAATCTAAGATCAGTATACTGTATATACCATCAGTTAAAGGTGCTGTGTAAATGATTTAAACATTGCCATCAAAGTTAGTACTGCTGTGTGCCTTGGGTTTAAAGGTAAGTTAATAGCAAGAACTTGCAGCATTAATCTTTTTGTAGATCTTTTGTTGTCTTAGAATAATGATTAAAAAAAATTGACTTCCCTCAACTTTTTGTAATTCAGTATGGTACACATAGCAGTATTTAATATTTTTTTTTACTTCAGCCTTTTGTTTGATCAGTGGTGGTTGTTTTTCTAGAATCCAGTCCCCAGGAAATTTACAGTGCAGAATAGCAGACTGTGAGTTAACTGTTCACAGAATCATAGAGTTGGAAGCAACCACAAGGGCTGTCCAGTCCCACCTGCTATCATGCAGGAATTTACAATCAAAACACCCCAGCAGATGACTATCCAGCCTCTGTTTAAAAAATTTCCAAAGAAGGAGATGCCACCACTCTCCAAGGAAGTGTATTCCGCTGTCGAACAGTTCTTACTGTCAGGAAGTTCCTCCTAATGTTTAGGTGGATTCTCTTTTCCTGTAGCTTGCATCCATTGTTAGGTTCACCTTGGCTGCTACAAGTGTTAATGGGCATTGCTTCTGCATTTCATAAGAAAGATAACATAATGAAATTGCAAAGGTAGATTGCCATTCACACAAAGGCATACTTGATTTAATAGAATATTTCACTATGGTCGAGTAATAGGTAAATGGTTGGTTGACAGCAACGAGCTCCAGTTGACCATATGTAAAGAATTTATATAGCTGTGATTTAGATTTTTAAAGTATTAGGCAAATTATAGACTATGACTTTCTGAATTAGTTTTTTTACCAGTTATAGTTTAGTACACACTTCAAACTATACGGATGTGAATGTTTGTTGTACACAGAACACTTTTGTTCATGATCTAAAACAACAGTCCACCTGTTGTAATATTGAACAAATCATGTTAAACACAATAGAGTGATAAATGCTAAATGTGTACCATATATACTTATGTGTAAGTTGAGGACAGGTTTTGGGGCCAAAATTAAGGATTTTGATATGACCTATGGATACATCAAGGGTAAAACTTGAAGCATGTAATAAACAATGCAAAAGATAAAGGGCCTGGACAGATGGATCAAATGAAGCAGCTTCCTACCACTTTGGAGGTGTGCTGATCAAACGACGTATGCCTCCAAAGTGGCTAGAAGCTGCACCAAAGCCACACTGTGGTCCTTATGACCACAGCAAAAAGGAGCTAGGATAGTCAAACTCCTGGCAGTGCCGGTGGGTCCTGTGTCCATGGCCCACCTTCAGAGCAGACCATGCAAACAGTTGGGTTCCAACGTACTTCCATGCAGGCTGCTCTTTTGTGCCTTTTTGTTCCACCCAAAGAAAAGTAAAATGATGCCAAAGAACTTTAAACATTCTAGCAAGCATAACTGTTCATGTACACCCTAAAGGTTTGATGGATGAGAAGAGAACTTTGGTAAATAGTGACTATATGATGTGTGGTGGAGACGACCAGGCATGGGTGGGGCTAAGAAAGCGTGTGCATGGCAAAAAGGATATAAAGGAAGAGTTAAGGTACAGTATTATCAAAAAGGAACCATCCCCTTCTCTGAGTAGAGTGGAGAAAGATGAGAGTTTAGTCCATCCTGGGAAAACCTAAAAGAAATACCAACTCCTTCTAATCTCTGTGCTGCTTTGTGCCACCACCACCATTTTCCTACCTAGGCTTTCAAAGATGCCAGAAGTGCTGGCACAGTGGAGAGAGTACAGGGGGTTGGTGCATCTTTTAGGTTCTCCTAGGACAGACATAAACTCTCACCTTTTGCCACTCGACTCAGAGAAGGGAATGGATGCTTTTATATATATATGAGTGAAGGTACAGTATTACATTGACCCAAGGTTTTTTGGGGTCAATTTTTGACTAAAATTTCTAGAATTATACATGTGTATATACAGTAAATATACAGTTGGCCCTCTGTATCCACAGATTCTGCATCCATGGATTCTGACATCCATGGCTTGAAAATATTTTTACAAATATTCAAAAAGCAAACCTTGATTTTTTGCCTTTGTATACAAAGGACACCATTTTACTATATGACTGTATATAATGGGACTTGATCTGCCATGGATTTTGGTATCCATGGGGAGTCCTACAACCACACCCTAGCAGCTACTAAGGGCCTACTGTATAATCAAAAAGTCAGTTATATTTTAAATTTTTTTTTTTTGCAGATTCGTTATATTTCACAAACGCAAGGCTTGCCTGCAGAGCAGTTGTTGAACATTGGAACAAAGACCACACGATTTTTCTGTAAAGAAACAGAGGCACCATATTCTAGTTGGAGATTAAAGGTAAGAAGTACCATCAGATTGAATGGGAAGGGATAACTCATGAATGCTCACTTTCCAAGGCAAATAGTATGGTATTAATTTATTTTTTAATGTAGATATTTGGACTTCAGTATTCAGATATATGGACAGAAATTGGACTACGGCTCTGGAGACCAGGGTTCAAATACCCACTTGGCCATGGAAATCCATTTGGTGATCCCACCTCCCAAAACAAATTTTGCCAAGAAATCTCATGATAGGTTTGCCTTGGAGTCAGCATAACTCAGCAACAGCTTGTGAAGGCATACAACAAATTCAGGCATCCATTGTATGCACTGTAATAATGTACACTGTAATAATGCATACGCTGAAGCCGTGGGAGGATGTAATGAATGGTGTGCACACTGCACAGCTCTGCATGCACCCATCCCATTATTTTCAATGGGGCATGAGCATATGTGATTTTCCCCTTACGCACGGGGGGGGGGGATCCAGAAGGGATCTCCCGCGTAAGGGAAGGGAGCACTGTATTGGTTCCTTGAGTAGTGTCATTTCACTTTCAAGAATTTTCTTACACTTCATTTTCCTGACTGTTCCTTGGGCAGCTATGAAAGATTCAGATGACTCTAACACTAGACTGCAATTTGTTTGATGGCTGGTGTAAGAAAACCTGATTTGTTTGCTCTGACTAGTTTCTGTGTACACTTTCCCTGAACTGATACTTTACCTGCTATTAACTCTTAGAGAGATAAAGATCTCTCTATGCTGTCTTTAATGTGCAAGAATGAGAATAGAGGACACTGTGGAGGTAGAGCACAGAGCTCTTCTGTGGTCAATCAGAGCTGAGTTGTGTCACAGGAAGAAAGCAAAATTCAGAAATGATGCCCTGTTTCCTGATGTTGTTATGGAATTACAAGTATCCTAAGTGCAACAAGTCTAAAATAATATGGTCATTGGCATCAATACATTACTAATGGACTACCTGCTGGAAGTCTTCTAATGATGGGAAATAACACTGATGATAAAACAACACTAATAATCTGTTTTTGGTGTATCTAGTATTCATTTTTAGTCAATCTTCTCAAAAATCTTGCAAGGTTACTTTTATTCCCATTTGTTCTGAATAGAGCTGAAACTGAGAATTTTGTTATTCATGTAAATACACGACAAATATAAAATGAATTTGACTTCTCTGAAACGCACCAAAACCATATTAGTTCTCAATTGTTGTAGGATTTGAAATTCCTCATTGTTAGCTCGACTGTGGGGCAAAACAGAAGGCCCTGTAGGATTGCTGAATTGGGGCCATGGCAACCGCATGCTGGAGTGCAAATCTGGCCAGTTTCCACCCCAAATAGGACTGGAAAAAGTCAGCTCCTATTTGGGGCACAAAAAAGCCACCCCTTCGCTTCTAAAGCTGGCTTTTTGCTGGCTCTGGGGAGAGTAGCGTCTGAACACCATGTGGGGGCATGTAATCACTGGCACGGCTTCCAGGTGACTCGGGTATGGCATGTCTAAACACCATGCCACCAAGCCGGCTAGAAGCCAGCTTTACTGGGCCATCTGTTTCAGCCCCGTGTTAGCATTTTATGGCAACTGACTTGTTAATTCACAGTAGTGAGACAATTTATTTTCTTATCTAGAACAAAATTAAAGCACATATCTTTTAAAATGTACTATCATGTTTGGAAAAGGCTGCTGTACATCTACAACAGCAAAGAGAAAACACAGTAGTGCCTACTGTATGTTCCCATTAGTTTTGTTAACAGGATTAATTTTTCAGTAGCTCACAATAATGTATAAATGTTTTCCTCCAATTAAATTCCTGAAGACTTTGGAAGAACATGAAGGAGAAACAGGAATGAAATCTAAAGAGGCCCGAAAGTACATTTTCAATAGTTTGGATGAAATAGTGCATGTGAGTATATACATATATATTTGATACAAACGTATTTATTTATTATTTTATGATTACACTTCAGTCTCATTTTATCTGTAGATAGAGAAGATTTTCTCCTCAGTTCAGGGACTACAGTTGTTATGAAGCGGCTTAATGCCACTGTAACATTTGATCTGTTGGGAGAGGGACACTTGACATTTGACAGTGTCCATCATTGTGACTGTTCTAATATTCTAAAAATTGTACATTAATTTTTTGCCTAACATCTGTGGTACAGTTTTTAAAAATGTTTACCTCTATAATAGTTACGTTTGAAATGGGTAAGTAATGTTCTTCTTCATAGTCACTGTGATTTACACAAATGGGGGTTATCTGCATCTGTGCAGTGCTTCATTCAGAATATTCTAGAACTATAGGTAGAGAACTTTGGCTGTACCCCTGCCCACCTCTAGGCAACCTCTGCCCACCTATTCCTTGGTTCCTGCCTGAAACTTTCAGTTCTTATTTGTCTGCCACTGCAGCAGCTCCAAAGGAACACATCTGAGCTTTCGCTTTCCTTTTCTCATTTTTTCTTGGACTCTTTTTGGCCATTCTGTGACTTTGGACTCCTATTACAGCTTTTGACTCTGGCTTTCTGACTTTTCTTCACCTACAGCAGTAAGCTTCATCTTCTGATGGGCTTCTCTTACAAACAGCCATGCCCTTTGCTATTTTTTTAAAAAATATACCACATATGGTGCCAAAATCCTGGATGACAACAGGTACTGTTGTTGACTTTTTTGCTTGGAAGAGTCTCACAGTATCACCTTTTGTATACATTGCAAGTATCCTGGACTGCAGCCAGCACACACAGACACACGCCAATAAGGAAGGCAATTACTATGGAGCTGGAAGTAGTCCACAAACCTTGCAGGGAGAGAGAGAGAAAGCAAACCGAAAGCCAAGCCGAAGCCAGGATAACAGAGGTCACAATACTCAGTCCAGTCCAGGGTCAGGTCATCCAGAAGGTAGCAATAGTCCAGTCCATTCCAAAGTCAAGGCAACAAGGAGTCAAGATACAGGGAGCCAGTGCAGGCAGCAGTCACACCAAAGGATCATGTAATAAACTCTGGCACTGAGTTGGTGTCTCTCTGCTCATTAAGTAAGGGAAACTCTCCCCCATGCCACCTGAGGCTGGTTTGCTAATTGCCTCTCTGCAGTCCTCCTGGATCTATGCCTGCAAGCACTCTCAGCCCTTCTTTGCTTAAAGGAAGGCACGTCCAGGCATGATTCCTCCCCAGAGTCACCACTAGGCTGTTGCACCACAAGAGGAATCCCACTAGCACTAGGACCTGGCTGAGCCTCCTCCTCTGGGGCTGGGAGATTACAGCTGGGACCTGGCAAAGCAGGATTAGTACCTGGTGCAGCCTCCATTTCCCCTTGCACTAGAGGAGCTGCATCCTCCTCCTCATCCTCCGATTCCTGCTCTTGGCTGGCCATGACAACAAGGTCTTTATTCCATAGGCCCATAAAAATACTCTTCCCAACTTAAGGTTTTCCTCTGTGAACAGGCCTTGCTTGCCTAGCTGGCTCCATCGCCCTACACAGCATATTTGGTTACCACAATGGGTCCTCGTTATCCACAGACTTGCCAGCTGTGGATTTAAACATCCGTGGATGGCAAGCCCCCATTGTCTACAATGGCAGTGGCAGTGCATGCACGTGGCCATGCTGTCATTAGAGATAGCCCCTGTTTTCCCCAATGGTGGCACGTGCATATGATCTGAAGTCCTGTTGTCACTAATGGTGTTGCGGCCATGTGCACTTGCCGCCATTGGAGATAATGGGACTTGAGGTCTCGCTAATTTTGGTATCCACCAGCAAGGTGGTTTGGAATGAATCTCCAGGGGATATCAAGGTCCCACTGTATCTTTGAACATGTTCCACCAGGCATGTTTGACCACTGAAGACCTGACAGGCAACAAGAGGATCTCCTCTTCGGTGAGACCAATGACTTCTTAGAGCACACTGAAAAGGTATACAATACAACCAGCAAATTGAGATTTCCCTCTCAGGGCCAACAGTTTTTTCAGCATTATTACGGCTGATTCCACCTGTACTAGTCTTCAGCCTCATCAATCCAGGTATCAACCAACATCTGTTCCCTCCTGTAAACCTTGCTCCTGTGGACAAACCTTGCTTCCAGCAAAATAAGATCAGGGCAAATGGTGCCTTTGACTCCACATTGGTCCCTCTTCTTACCCTGTCTCCATTCTTTGGCAGAGATTCTCCACTTACCACCAGGTGTGGTCGTCCATAACACTGGATACTTGTGTCTTTGATATAATTTAATGACGATATGCCATCGAATTTGAAAACTATCCCCCCATGGGAATCTTACACCTCACTCACTTACACCTCAAGGGCTTACTGATTCAGGGTCTTTCTGTCTGGATTTTCTGTCGCCCCCGATGTGTTTACCAAAAACATGGTGGTTGTGACTGTATACTTGAGGCAACAAGGGGTCATTGTCTACCGCTGTATCAGCAACTGGCTCCTGGTAGCTGGATCCAGGACCAACCTATTGGACAAATGGATCTTACCCTTCATCTCCTCCATGCACTTGGATTTATCATCAACCATGAAAAATTCCAGCTCTGCCCATCCTTGTCCATATGTTTAATTGGTGCCATGCTTGACTCTCAAATCACCTTGGCCTACTTTGCTGACAATCAGTACCAATCTCTTTTTGGTGTCCTTCTACACCTCCACTGTACGTGGCAGGTTCTAGTAAGGGAAAGACAGATTCTCCTGGGATTAATGGCCTCCACCACTGCTGTCACTGCAGTAGCCTGCCTTCACATGTGCCTGTTGCTGGTGTGGTTCCTATCTCAATTTGAACCTCACATGGATTCTTCCCATCACTGCCTCATAGTACTGAGGTCTGTTCATTCATTGCTAGCCTAGTGGCTCAAACTCAAAATCATGCAGGCCATCATCACAACAGATTCTTCTCTCAAGAGAATGGGAACACACATGTTGGGCTTCTTTGTTCAGGGCCACTGGATCCCTACAAAGAGACCCCTTCACATCAATGCCCTTGAAATGCTTGCAGTTGAAAAAATATTCAAGGCCTTCAGACTCCAGTAGTTCAGGTAGTAACACACAGCACAACTGTCATGTACTACCTAAATAAGCAAGGCAGGATGAGGTAAAACACCCTTCTCTCCTCACTCTCAGTCTCTTGGAAGTTGGTCCTTTCCCAACTTGCAGGGAAATCCTTTGAGCCTCTTGTGATGTGTGACCAGCACCTCCTCATTTGGAAGACTGTGTTCCTTCTGGCCACAATATCAGTGCAGCAGGTGGGTAAACTCTGTGCCTTCAGGATGGACCCTCCATAGTTACAGTTCCACTCCACCCTGACATTTCCTTTTTACCAAAGGTGATTTCAGTCTTCCGTCTGACGCAATAGCTCATACTCCCAGCCTTGATGCAAAATCCCTCCATTCTTTGAAAAGATTCTACCATTTCTTGATGTCATGTGTGCTCTGACAGTCTGTGTTGACAGGACAGCTCCATTCAGCTTCTCCTTCTACCTCTATCTGTTATTCTTACCATAGTAAAGGACTCCCAGTTTTGACACAACGTTTTTCAAAACGAGTGTCCTTCATAATTTTCTTCTCCTATGAACTGGTGAGGAAGGACCCCGCCCAGCTCAAATCTACAGCCATTCCTCCAGAGCTTCCTGAGAGGCATTCCACTGGAGAACATTTGCAGAGCAGGTAACCGGTCACAGCTCTTGATTTTCATTTCCCACCATAGGAATAATGCACAATCCAGGGCTGATGCCATCTTAGAGAAGGCTCTCTTGCTTTCCTCTTTGGTGTGATCCTCTTCAGCTGCCTATAACATGAAACTCCTCCCCACCTCTGGTGAGTAGCTTGCTAGTTTCCTACTTGTGTGAGTCACAGAGACCATGGTGAAAAAGGGCAGGTTGCTTACCTGTAAGCGTAGTTCTTGGAGTGGTCATCTGTGAACTCACACAATCCCACCTGTCTTCCCCTTGTCATGTCCTGTCTGTCTTTGGTTTCATGGTTGCTGCGACTGCCAAAGTTCTCTATTTATAGCTCTAGAAGGTTCCAAATGAAGCATTGCTCAGTTGCAGATAACCCTTAGATGACCATTCAGAGAACTACAGTTACAGGTAAGCAACCTGTCATTTCAGCTCCTGGTCTTCCTGACCATTTCTATTATCTGCTATCTTGTAGATGTTGAGAAGTACTTAGAAGGTGCTTTTGATGGGAATGTTGTTTCAAATTCCACTGTCTGTTACTTTTAATATGTTTTGTTCTGGTGCTTGGATTTGGGGATGTTTTATTGTTATTTTACTTAGTAGTTTGATATATATATATATATATATATATATATATATATATCAAAATATATTTTATCAAGTGTTACTTTGAATATGATTTATCATAGAGAAGTGGGTCATAAATGTCTAAATAACAATGAAAATCATTGTAGGAATGAGTGAAAGATGCCATATTGTTTTCACACATTTAATTATTTAACACCAGGTGAACATGGTGATGGATTTGGAAGGAAGTGACCTGTTGGCAGAGAAAGCAGACAGAAGAGAGTTTGTCAGCCTGTTGAAGAAAATGCTGTTGATTGATGCTGACTTAAGAATCAATCCGGTTGACACACTGAACCATCCCTTTGTTACCATGAAGCACCTCCTTGATTTTCCCCATAGCAACCAGTATGTTCTGTAAAGTATCTTTAAAAATAATCTTGGGTTAACCTTTTCTGAACAGGTTCCATGTTTCTTGTGCCACTAGGTTTTCTTTGACTTCTATGGTATATAATTCTGACCCATGTTGGTAAAAAAATTACAGAAGTGATGGCTTTTTCCAGTGCCCAAGTATGTTTGCACTTACTAATTTTATCCTGCTGCAGCTGGCACTGCATGCATACAACAGGTACGTAGCCGGGGGGGGGGGGGGGCCTGGGGGTCTGGACCCCCCCTTCCATTAGAAAAATGAATGGTGCGTGCTGCTGTGCCGCCGCACCCAAGCCCCATTATAATGGTGGCACTTAGTCTGAACCCCCCTTCCTAAACTCCTGGCTACGTCCCTGCATACTAGCTGCAGCTTTCATTGAAGGGAGACTCTGCTTAGATTGAAGAACAGTAGTAGTGGTCAGGCTGTAGAGTCAGTACGCCAAACCTTCAACTCTGACTCCCCTATTTTAATATTGTCCAACTTTGACTCCAAACTTCTTCATAAATGGTAAAAGTATAATAATTAGTAATGACAAATTTACTGTTGTAAAAAAGTAGCACAAGGCATTTCATCACCACCACATGAATCATCAGGTTGCTTAAAATGATAGA
Source organism: Sceloporus undulatus (assembly GCF_019175285.1). Taxonomy (NCBI): domain Eukaryota; kingdom Metazoa; phylum Chordata; class Lepidosauria; order Squamata; family Phrynosomatidae; genus Sceloporus; species Sceloporus undulatus. The sequence goes on along the minus strand of NC_056522.1, from coordinate 283,903,934 downwards.
ACATAAAATATATTTGAATATAAAATATATGTATAAAATCGTATATACCATATATTATTGTTGTGTACCTTCAAGTCATTTCCTGTGATCCTAAGGCAAACATATGACAGGGCTTTCTTGGCAGGCTTTGTTCAGTGGGGGTTTGCTTTTGCCTTCCTCTGAGGCTAAGAAAGTGTGACTTGCCCAAGGTCACAGAGTGGGTTTCCATGGCCAAGCAGGGATTTGAACCCCGGTCTCCAGACTCATTGTCTGACACTCAAATCACTACACTATACTGACACTTATTGTTACCATATACTGTATTGTTATAATAAGTTTTTTTTATTTTGAAGTTTGAGTTGGAGTTATTACATTTCTACATATTCTGACTCTACCCAAAGTTGCTTCTGATTCCACAATTCTGACTTCACAGCCCTGGTAGTAGTAGTAGTAGTAGTAGTAGCAGCTTCCGTAGTATTCTAGCTAATTTGTTGAGAAGACCAGTAAACACATCAGTTCCTTTTCTGTGCATGTGGAACAGATGTAGTTTTGGCATTTGCAAGTGAGTGGCATCAACTGTGGCTGCTCCTCTCCTTGTTGCCACCTCCTTACCTTGCCTGCTCTGTTGCTGTTGTTCAGTCTCCATAAGTTAGGGGCTGAAGCATGGCACCTCCTCTTTAGAGCATGGTAGGCTCAAGACTCACTATGTACTTTCTTTTCCCTTCTTATCTGTGGGCAGGCTTTCCCTACTGATCCATTTTATTTATACTTATTTATATGTTATTTATAAATAAGTATAAATAAAATGGATCAGTAGGGAAAGCCTTCTGGAAGACATTAAGACATGAAGATCTCAATCCAGCAAACCCTCAGTATAGTATAAAAATCTGCCTGAAGACTTAGCTTACACTGAGTCATATCCCTTCTTCCCCCAACTTACTGTAAAGCCCCTGAAGCCTCCTCACATGGCCATTCTGTGCTTCACATGGCCATTCTGTACATACTTTCATTATGTGAATACAGTATACGTCACCTTTTGCATTTACCCACTTTTTACAACTCTTTTTTTCTCCTCCATTTTGTCATAAGAGTGAAATCCTGTTTTCATATCATGGACATTTGCAAGTACCGATCCAATTCATATGATATGAATAACCGCAATAAAACAACACATATGCGACCAGTTGCCTCAAGCAATGCACCGGGTCTGACAGCTAGCTTTGCCAAGATGGGAGCAGTTCGAAGTCAGGTGAGTGCTTAAAAATTAAGGTCTTCTACTTCCCTTTCCATCCCAAAATTTAGATCAGTGCAGGGTCACTGCAGCAGCTGTATTAGCAAATTGCATACCTAATTTTAACTGCATGTTTGTCAGTATAATCCTACTTGAGTGTTATTCTGTGTAAGTCTTCATCGTCTTGGAGAGCCTTCTGAATAAAAAGGTAAGGTAGAAATGAACCATGTTGAAAAGTAAACAAGATCAAAATCCATTTTATACATCAGATGAAGTTGTTTCCAGCTCTCAGAATCTCATGCCACAATAGATTAGTTTTTGAAGCACCACTAGATTCTTATTTGGTTTAGCATACAGAGTGACTATGGATGTGGTGAAAATGCTGAGGGAAGAGCAATGGTGAACATTTCATCACTGCCATGGTCACCTGTATTGTCCTAAATGAGATGTGCATCAGGACCATACAGATCTTTCTATGGATGAAGGTGTAAAAGTTCTATCTGGAACATATCAAAGAAGTAGGCACCTGTGGACATTCTCATCACGATTAGTCATAGTTTTAACTTCTATGTGGAGCAAATCCATAAGTAGCTTGGGATTGTATTGTGGCATTCTTATTTATCATACTTTCCCTCTAACCTCTGCACTTTTGTTGTCGCTTCAGCCCAAGCCAACCAGGGTAGAGAGGGCTGCAAAGGAGGCTTCAGTTGTGATCCTTCATTTTCTCTCTTCCTGTTGATCCTTGTTGATCATTTTGTAGTATTTCTTATGAAAATATTTCACAAAAGTAAAGCTAACCATGTTTTATATTTCAAAAGTATTTTATTATAGTGCCCCCATGTGGTCAAATATTACGTTTGCTGACATGTGCACAATAAATTGAGCTTCATGTGCCAGGGTGAGCTTGCTGGTGTACAATAAGAACATAAAACGTTTGTGTAATGTTATGGCTTATGAACTTTTCAAATGTTCATGGTTTCACATTATCACAGCAGATGAAACATTCACAGTTTAATACAACTTAGCATGTATTTTAAATATTAATCTGAAAAGCACAAGAATCTTTTTGTTAATTTATGACATACTTATCATTTCAGACATTAGCTGCATCTGCCCATTCGGTTTTGCCCCATGGAATACCATTACAGGCAGGAACTGCACAGTTTGGTTGCAGTGATGCTTTTCATCAAACGCTGATTATATGCCCTCCTGCTATTCAAGGTTTGAGCTTATTTTATAATTTTAGTATTTTTTATTAAAAAAGAGAGGGGGGAACTTTTCATTTATTAAAGTACATTAGCTTGGATCTTGAGTTTATGACAGCCTGCAGCAATATCCCATTAATGAAATTGTGCTCTCCTGATAAAAGGGATGAAGTAATGTTTGCCTGCTTCCTGTAGATTCCTGTAAGATCCTTGTGCCCTCTGAAAATCTGTTCTGGAGTTGGTTAGTGGTGAGGGGTTTGCAGGAGAAGGGAGAGCTCACAAAAGTTGCCCTTCTGCCAGTGGGATTATCCACAGAATCTAAAACTTTTCCATGAATGCAGGGAGTCTTCTTTGCTAAAATCATACCTAAAATACACACACAGATATTTTTGTGTATCTTTTGATCTGTGGGACTCATACCACATGATCAAACTGGCTGGATGGAAAACAACACAAACTTTTTCAGCAGTAAAAGTGAAATCTTCAGAGTATTCCAAGAAACTGTTATATAATGGAAAGAGACTATATAGCTTGTATACTGGATAGGTGCTTGAATGGTATTCTTTTTTATAAAACGAGGGAAGAAGAACCAAGTATTTTGCTAAATACTTTCTATTTTATTTGGTGATGGACAAAGTATTTTTAAGAGAATTTTAAAAAATGTGAGAATATAATCATACTACATTTTGAGTTTTGTTTCCTCACCTGCATGTGTATCCCTTCCATATTCAGTGACATTGACGTTAACTCATTGTTGTGATTGTGCCTTCAAGTCATTTTCAATTTATAGCAGCCCTAAGACAAACCTATCATAGGGTTTTCTTGGCAGAATTTGTTCAGAGTGGAGTTTGTCTTTGCCTCCCTCTGAGGTTGCCAAAGGTCCCCCAGTGGGTTTCCATGTCTTAGTGGGGATTTGAATCCTATTTCCCCAGAGTCCTTTTCCAACACGCAAACCACTACACCACATTGGCGCTCTACTAATTATTACAATGTGTGAATTGAGTAGATATGTATAGAATCAGTTCCTAAACTAACTAGTACTTCAATGCAACTGGTCATTTCATTTAAACTTTTATTTGAGCCCAATTCATGCATGTATACATTAATTTAAAAAAATCACCACCACCCTTGTATTACAATGAGGAAGGATGTTAATGTGTAAGGATGTCATTTAAAATGTTTAAAAATGTGTTTTTTGACACACTAACCTGCTTGTTTAGGCATTTATACCTTTTTAAAGAATATCTACTAGAGTCTTGAGCCTGCACTTACTGCAATGCTCACCACGTGGAGAAATTCCCGAAGCATTGTGGGGTTGTCATTGTCTATCATTTATTTAGTCTCTCAGCCATTGACACATGTTGTCTGGGTCATATTCCCTAATAGAAATCTTTCCCAAGTCTATCTTTTTGCTAAGGTTTACTTTTACTTCTGGCAAAATTTCTGTCACGCATCTTTATTTTTATCAGTCACACTGAGGGCTGTGGGGCTAAAATGGTGCAGACTTTGTGGAATTTCTATTAATGTCAAGTTTAAGCAGTGTCACCTCTGTCTGGTACATCTTGCTTCAAAAAGGTTGTGGCATGTGCTGGTTGCTTAATCCCAAAACTCAAGAGGATCTATTTGATGAGTGAAGGGCTTACTTGTTGATACACTTGATACAGACTGTTCTAAAATTTTCTAGCAATCATCTCTTTTTAGTGTTGTGTGTTATACTGTATTTCAGTTCATTGTTTAAGCGCTGGTTAACTTGCATTGGGGATATATTGACACTCGTTCTACTGTCACCTTCCTCTGTGAGAAACAACATGGAAGCAGGTATCCTCAAGGCTGCTGCTACAACATTTTCATATACTCTTCTTTGCCCTTCAGTGGGTTTATTTCAAAGAAAACTGTGGCTAGAAGTAACCATGGTTTATCTCATTTTTTTGTCACAGCCAAGTATCATCTCAAGTTATGAAAGCAAAGGTTCATGAATAATGAAAGGAGTAGGATGAATGTATAGATATACTCCTGATTGCATGGATTAGTGATCAGTGCAGGACCAAGCTAGATGTACTGTGGGAGATAAGTAATAAGGATTTTGAGCATTTTTAAAACATAAGTTTTTAAAAAAAATAAATACAGAATTGGTGTTTAGTTGTGGAAACAAAAAAGAAATCACTAAATTAAGTCTGAACCTCCTCCCTCCCCCATCTTTTTGTGCCAATAGTAGCTTGTAGGGGAAATGGTTCTCATTGGGAAAAGGTTAAATGTAACAAGCACCATGTCTCCATTCTTGAAAGCAACTGCATAGAGTTGCTGATTAGTAACATTTAAAAGCCTAAGTATGGATATCTTATATCAGGTCTACTTTGGCTTTATGTGGTTTTTGAACTGAGTTACTGTGAAGCAATATTTCCATGTACAGAGTTGGCACCAGACTGCAAAAACTAAAGTAGAAAGTAGTGTAATCCATGTGATTAAAATTTTAAGTCCTTCAACATATACAAAATGAATTGTATCAGCTTACATTTACTAATTTGAATTTAGGCTTACTCTTTATTTCTGTTTCTGAATTAGGAATTCCTGCTAATCATGGGAAGCCCAATGGATATTCTCTAAGAGTAGATAATGCAGTGCCATTGGTAACACAGGCCCCAACCCTACAGCCACTCCAGATAAGAGGAGTTCTGTCTCAGGTATGCCCACTTGTTTGCTGCTGTAGCTCTCATACATTCAGAGCTGTAAATGCTATTCTGATTAATTTAATTTTTTTTAAATTGTATCAATTTGGAGGGCTACACTTAACTAAAAGAACACATGGTTTCCTTTCCATTCTCCACCTTAAAAGAATCTCAGGTAACAAAACTGGAGTGATCTCTTACATAAAACATTAGAGAGTTGTTGCCAGTTTACTCTGACAAGTGTGGTTCCTGACCTACTGGGAGCGCCAATTTGCTGTCCCCAGATGTGGGCAAAGCAAGGATGGATGTCATATTCCAGGTGCCAGGGCTGTTTTTCTTTCCCAGATGTTCATACATCCTGAGCTCTTTATGAAGTGGGAAGGGCAGCCAGTCAGAAGGAGTCTTGTTGGTTGGCAGGGCATGAAGTTTGGGACAAATGGAAGCTTCACTCAGATCCATTCCTGCCCCAAATAAACTGTTTTCATCATCATATCACTTTTATCATCATTCTTATCCACCCTTCCTCAGTATTTGGGTTTTGTATAGATGATTGTTTTGTTACATTGCTTTGTTACATTACACTGCTAATAGTGATTGTCATAACTCTGGGCAGTTTTGATACAGTGTCTGGATCAAGCTTGGGAATAGATCGATACGTGTGCCCACCACTCCCAGTATGGGGGGTCCCCTTAAGGAACCTTTGTAATGTTGTCCACCTGGTCATGTGCAGCTTGTGGAGAGATATGTCTCACTCCCAGGTGGCAGGAAAACAATAGTGGCTTCTGTCCAAGTGGATTCCTACATCTATCATTCCAGTACAACCTAGCAGCTGTGCTGGGACATTGGGTTGCCATTGGTTGACTGATAGATGGTTTGCCATTGCCAACAGATAGATTGATCAGTCCTGGATCTGGATTCATGATATGGATCCAGCTATTTCAGTTGTAACCAATAAAGCTGTGACTTTTTCCATTCCATCAAAATGTAGCCTGGCTTCTTCTTTCTAAACAGGAAGCCTCACACTCACCTTGGCATCTGCAATGCTAGACTGGATTGACCAATGATCTGATTCAATATGAGAGAGTGTTGGGTGTAGTTCTTCATAATACTTTTTGTGTTTACAACAGACCTGGTCTAACAGAGCTCAGCAACTATTGCTTCCTACATGGCAACAAATAACCCCCATGGCTCCTGCAGCAACACTGGCTTCTGATTCTGTGGCTGGCCCACAGGGACTTAGAGACTGGGGGTATGTTGAAATGGTTGTTTAAATTTTCATACAGCACATTTGTCATTTTAAAAACAAAACACGCAGCTTAACATTTTGGACTGACAATTTTCTGCCCTCCCAGGAAGATGCTTCCTCGTTGCAACCATTACAACTCAGTGATGACACAGTCTCTCTTAACCAATCAAATTACTTTATCTGCTCCTCAGCCAATCAGTGTGGGCATTGCACATGTGGTCTGGCCTCAGCCCACACCAACCAAGAGAAATAAAGTGTGCCAGAACAGGTTAGTATTGTGTAGTTTATGTGATAGATTTACATACAAATTCGTAGCGTAAGAATCCCTTTTTTGAAGGGACAGTATATTATAAACATGCATGCTCACCAAACTGTTGAAACACCCAAGTGTTTATAGAACATTTATTTCTTTAAACATTAAATATTGTGTTACAGTACAAATTGATCATAAATCTGTTAATTAAAGGCAAGGGATGGGAATAACAACAGAATGATAATGATAATGATGCAATTTAGCATTTGCTGCCCTATAATCTGGTCTGCTTTGTTATAGTGGCTTGTCTATGTATCTGCAGAAATAGACCTTACTTTGGTTATGTTAAATCAGGTAGTCCTAGTTAGCTGTTCCTAAATTTATGTGCATGAGGACTTGTCAGATTTGAAATATTGAAAATAGAGGCTTTGTATAATAGTAGTCATGATATGACCTAGAATAGTATTAAGAATAGTCTTTCTTTTGCTGGCAGCAAGAAACACTTTAAGTGCTCTGTGGAGAAAATGTGCCCCATCACTACAGAAGTTATTTTCAAAGGTATGGGACATTTCAGTAACGGAGAAAGACCGGGAAGGACAGTTACAGTGATGAATTGTGTTAAGTAATCCCCTGATTCATGTCCACTGAATTCAGTGAACACAGTTCCTGATACCTTTTCAGTGGATTTTGAATCTCATTCAAAAATGTCTATGGTGTCCAAGCCAGCATTTCTTCATTTCTTCTTTCCTTTTTATAAGAGAATGGTACCTTCAGTGTATTGTATTACATTTCATTGGTAAATCCAACGTTGAACCTTGCATTGCAGCATCTGAACCTTGCTTGTGATATGCAATATCTACCGGGAAAGTTTTCCACGATTGCTCTGGAAAACAACATTATCAGTGTTACCTGTATGTTCATTGTTTTATGTTTCATGTGTTGCTTTATATTCATTGATGTTTCCAAGTTTATGTTCTACTTTAATTTGGGGAGGGAGAACAGAATAAAGTTATGAGCTTTGCTTCATTACAAACATCTTTATGAAATATCTAAATAGATCTCTTCTTCACAGGAGTAATGTGTTACAAAATACCAATATCCAAAATTCAGCATTTGTGTCTCCAAAGATATTTAATGTGAAAGCTGGTGAGAAAGTAAGTTGTGTGGAAACACAGGACAATCATAACTCAGAGGGGCAGAAAAGCATCTGTTGCAAACCATCTGTCAGGCAGAACCCTGATTCATCTGTTTCAAACAAACAACGGCAGGCTATCATTATTGCAGATTCCCCAAGTCCAGCAGTCAGTGTGATCACTATTAGCAGTGACACAGATGACGATGATGTGGCACAAAAGCATTCAGCTGCAGAGTAAGTACTTCCTCTTGTCTTTTTTCCTAAGGGATAGGCTGGAATTGCAAAGTGTGTCCTTTGGTGCCAATAATGTAACTTCCTAAGCGATGCAGCATTAATAAAATGCCTTTAAAATAAAACAACCCCCCCTCAGTTATCAGTTGAATGTTTTTATTCTGTTTTTCATTGCACTGGCCAGTTACTCAGCTTTTGTGAACATTATCTATAGCAGTTGTGTGCGTAAGCAATAGGGCTTGGTGTATAATTGAAGGAAATGTAGAATAAGCAGAAACAAAATATGTGCATATTTGCTGTACTTTAACCAAGTACAAACTGAAAAACTGTGTCCAAATACAGTATGTATTGAGCCTGGTTTTTATAAGAGAAATACCACTTACACAGTTGGACTTTTACACCTCATGCAGTCCCCTGTGCTTCCCAAAGATCTGTTTATGAGGGTTGGGGTCTTTACTGCTTGGGATTTGAGATCAGAATGGGAAGGTCACAAAAATTTGGGATTCTCCTTTGCATGCCCTAAAGAGACTTTCTGCACACACAAGGGGCTCTTTTGGTCCAAATCACTGAAAATAATGTTACGGGCTTGGATCCTGTGGTGCCTTTGTGATGGAGCACTAATGGAAATGTGTTTCTACAGTTGAACACAGAAGCAATCCAACACAGTCTTTTCATTGCATAATCAGTTATTAAGGTATATGAACACCTTTGTGTTACAATCTAATGTACTCTGTGTTAATGCAATAGCTAATAGTTAGAATTTATATTTAGTCAGAAGTCTGTTGAATGAATATGGTGGACACAGCCTGAAATGTATCTCTGATTTTCTCTTTCAGATGTAAAGGTAGTATAGATTGTGAAGCTTGTCAGAGTACACTACATATTGACCGTGTGTGTTCATTAAGCAGTCCTGATAGCACCTTGAGCACTAGCTCTTCTGGACAGTCCAGTCCATCTCCTTGTAAAAGACCTAACAGGTAATAAACATTAAGCAGTTAGATTTTTAAAATCACACTAAGCTTGCAGTCCTAGCTTAATATGCCAGAATATACATGAGTGATATGCACCCACATAGCAAGCTCCTTTGTGGCAACTTCACTCCTACAGGGAGGAAAACTAGCCAGGATTTAACACTTTAACGGTAGCTTCTTGGCACCACTGTTTCGATATGCCAGTCATACATAATCTTTTTTTCTCTCTTTATTTTATTTATACATGCATACATAATCTATAGGTGGAATTAAAGTATGCTGTCAAAACCAACCTTTTTAGGGCTGCAGGTAGTCATGTCACTAGTTCCTCCAATGCTTGTTTACATTTGTATTCAAGTACTTTGTCCAGTTTTGGATGCTACTGCTTACAAAAAATATCACTAAACTGGAACCTCTCCTGAGGCAGTTGACCAAGATGGTAGAATGTCTGGCAACCAAACGGTTTGAGGAATGGCTAGATTAATATTCCCTCTCAGAGGGGTTATGATAGCCATCATTAAATATCTGAAGAGCTGTTATGTGGAAAATGGAATGAGCTTATTTTTTTCTGGGATAGGACTATGGATTTAAATTACAAGAAATAATTTAATAATTTACTTACTAAATATTAGGAAGAACTTTTTGGTGGTAAGTGCTATGTGCAAGTAAAATAAACAGAATCTGAAGGTGGTGGAATTTTCTTTGTTGGGGATTTTAAAACAGAGATTGGGTGGCTGCCTCTTAGGGATTGTTTGGTTGTGGATTTCTCCACTGGCCCTGGAGTTTGGGATAGGTGACCCTTGGAATTGCTTCTATCATTAAGTATTCAGTGGTCTGTCAGTGACAACTAAAATGAGCAGCTTTCTTCAGTTCTGAATCTTGTATTTGTGATCAGTTAAAGATAACACTGTAGAATTACCTTGATGCCCTGACAATGATTGCCATGGCAACCCAGCTATCCTGATTAAAAGATGAAACAGATTATGGGGGTTGAACCAAATGTTCTTCAGTGAACATTCTTTTACAGGAATAAGGTCTTGCCCACCACAACTTGTTGGATTAAAAATCTTCCTAAATTTTTGTTACTCCAGCTACCAGCCATGATTGACTTCAACGTTGGTGTCACTTTTGTTTGGAAAAATTGCCATTTCCTAGTAACAGTACTGTAGCCAGGCAACCAATGAACTTTGGTTACATGATGACATCATGTAGGATAGATTAAGTTAGTTGAGAGCAGTATTACAGTTGCTAGGAAGAAGGGCTATTTTAAACATTAAATGACACTGAAACTGCAGCTGATCAAACCTTTGAAGAGACTGCTACCAGCTGTCAGTGGGGAGAGGAAGCTTGCATGGGGGAAGGTGTCTGTGTGTCAGAGCCACAGGTTCCCCTTTTCCGCTTGAAGTCTATTGGAAGCATTAATGGCTTGTCTTCAGTCCATCTGAAATTAGCTAACAATTAATAGTGAGGCAGATTTAACACTCTGCTCATACCTCAGTCAGAGAAACCTGAAGCTGCTTAAAGTTATACAGGTTGTGTCTTCCTTACCCAAAATGCTTGGGACCAGAAATGTTTTGGATTTTGGATTATTATTATTTATTTATTTGGATTTTTGGGATACTCGTATTTACATATATGTACATAATATATCTTCTAGATCAGATACAAGGCTAAACACAACATTCATTTATGCTTTGTATATCTTATACATATACCCTGAAGGTGATTTTAACACTATTTTAAAATAATTTTGTGCATGAAACATAGTTTGTGTGCATGTGAACCATCAGAAAATAAAGGTGTCACTATCTCAGGCACCCATGAAAAAGGTTTTGGTTTTTGGGATATTTTGCATTTTGGAATTCTGGATAAGGGAGACTCAACCTGTGCAGAGTGGAACCCATGCTTAGCATTGTAAATAGTCTTGAAGAAAATAAAATCTCGAGAGAATGGAATCTCTTTGGGAAATGTATGTTGATGTAAAATTTTTAAATTTAGTTTGGAGATGTTCATATGTATGCTCAGCCATTTGTTCATACAGTGACCATTGTCTTGATTTTAAGAGGCTAGAATGTGATAAACATGTTTTTGAGCCAAATATCTGTGTTCGTAAGCTTAAGAACACAGATATCTGGCTTAAGAAATATTAGTAATATTTCTTGAGCTAGTAAATATTTCCTTCACCCCCTCTCAAATGAAATTAATTAGATGTGCTATAACTAACAGAATATAGAATTCATAACAGTGCTTTCCTTTATTACCATAGCATGTCAGATGATGAACAAGAAAGTGGCTGTGATACTGTGGGTGGCTCTCCGAGTTCAGACTCTTCAGGTCATGACAGCCCATTCTTAGAAAATGGTTTTGCAGAAGACACCAATGAAAATCCAGAAACCAGAACCTCAGCTAACTCGGAAGCCAAACCAGCAGTCTGCACTGTAGTTGTGCCACCAATGAGGATACAGAATAGGTTAAACGTAGATGAGCAAATAACAAATACAGGTAATTTGGAGGAGATGAGTTGTTTAACAATTTGTGTGAGTATCCTGTGCTCCATTTCCTTATGACCCCCCCCCCCCCCCCACACACATGAGCTATCATACTGTTAAGGAAGGTCCTTCAACTCTTTGTAATGCTTTGCGAGGGTATGACGAAAAGAAGTCTTTTATGTATATGGCCTATTCACCCTTTATCTAGAATCCTGTATCTGTACCATCTGTGCCAGCCAACCTTTGAGTAGTGCAGTCTTTTCAAACCAAATAAGGATGTATCGTTCTCCATGCCCTCCCCTAGTCCCCCAGAATTCTGCAGTGCAGCTTTTGAGTAAAGCAAAAACAGCAAATGTAGTGCTTTAGAAAGTGATGCTATGTTGACCTATTTGTTTGCTTAGTTACCACCTGCCAACCACTAGTAAAACGTCGATCTACCCGTGTAAAAATGAACCATCCTGGTTTGGGTAACCGTCAACGAAAATTGACATCAGCATTCCATCAGCATCACTCAAACCTCAGTCAGGTATGTGTATTGAAGTATTGTTGTTAAATACATATTTAATATTTCCGATGTGATTTGAGTTTTACTTTGAACCTGCCGTACACACAGAATTCAAGACAACCCAGCTTTCCATTTCCTGTCTCTTACTGAGCTATCTTGCAAGCAATTATTATAATGAAATTATCCAAAGAGAAACCTTCAGATTTGTTGAGGGATAGTCCATTAGAGTAAAGAAGGCAGCATTTCCTTTGGAAATTATCTGCAGGTTGAAGTTCATACAGAATTTGAAAACACAAATTCTGATGTGAGGTAAGCCATTAAATATACAGTACATGATATAAATCGTCCAGGATATGCATTGTTTCTTCTTTGTCTTCCCAACAATGCTTTTGATATAGAGCTCTAAATTGTTTTCAACCTGTATGTCTAATGCCCTGCCATTATAGCTTGTTATAAATATAAACAATAGCACAGTATAAGAATAGATGTCAAAAAGCAGCATGAAGGGAATATACAATAGTATGTGCAAGCAGAGCCATGAACCTTACACAAAAATGCCTTATATACAGTCAGGATCTGTTGTGCTAAAATCTGAGATCTTGTTCACTGAACAGTGTAGGAGCTGTGTGCAAGAATATTGTATCTGCATGAACTGAGCCAGTTGGGTGGTACTTCCATGATTTGCAATCTCCATGTTGTATTCACAAATATACCACAGTTTTGTGTGGAAGATTATCAAAGAAAAATGGCTTCTACATATTCAGTTTGCATGTGAGGAGCAGAGTCTGAGTTTTATCAAAAAGAAATGTAGATGTTTATTTTGTTTTAAAGTATACAGTCACTCCACTCACAGTTCCCGGTACTCATTTCCCTGCTCTTTTTCCTTTTATTTTGTTAGGAATTAATGAGATGTGTGGAGAGACTAGAAGAAAATACATTTTACTGCTTTTAACAGTATTAGAAGTTGGGGGTCAGCCAACTGATTGTTTGTAGACAGAAAAATGCTATAACACAAATTCTCTTTTCCATGACTAGAACAGTTCCTTCTGTTTGAGGAACTTAGACCCTTTTGGTGAGGGGAGCCATTTGTCCCGCTACCAACAGAATGCTGTCATCAAACAACATTACAGGGGTGACATCCACCTGTGGGAACACTCTCCCACATACTCACACTATGTTGCCTCCTAAATGTCTGCTAAAACTGTATTTATTAGTGAAGATCTTCCCTGGCTGGTTACAACTACTTCCTTTACTGCATTTGTATATTTGCTGTTGTTGTGTATCAAGCTCCTATAAATACCTTGAAGATCTGTTAGATCCATGGTGTTGGTAGTCACTCTGCTGTTCCTTGCTTATGTGGCTTTAAACAGGGTTAGGTAAACAATTCCTGCCAAGAAAACCCTGTGATAGGTTCTCCCTAGGGTCTCGATAAGTGAGAAACAACTTGAAGGTACAACAACAGCAACAACAAGGTAAAGGCAAGGTGTTTAGGTCTGCAAATGGCTATTGGCTATGCTAGCTAAAAAGAAGATGATATGCCTCAGACACTGGGGAACAAAAGAACAGGATGATTTGCCACATCCCTTGTTTACCATCTTCTCAGAAGCATTCATTTTATCATGTTTGAAGAAAGGACCCCTTGATTTGTTCCACTAAGGTAGTTTTTAAGTTTTGATGTTGAGGGGAGAATCTGTAAGTGGAAGGAAGAATCTCGTTCCTCAAGATATACTTCAAGCATCATTGGAGGGGAAGTCTGTTTGCATCTAGAAAGGTGAAATTGTAATTTCTCTTGGAACAGGTTCAGCACTTTGGAGCTGGGACTCAGGAGTGGAATGGAAACTGTGGTCATTGGAGACAGCAGACATACATCCCAACTAATGTTGCCAGTCATGCATTCTCTCTTCAACATGGAAGTCCCACTCATACCTCGGTCCATGCACATTTGGCTGGAAGTACCCATCTTGGAGGACAGCCTGCTATTTTATCTTATCCATCATCTGCACCCCTGAGTACTGCTGCTCCTGTTGCCCACATTCTGGCTTCATCATGTACCTCAAGACCGATATTACAGCATCCCACATACAGTATCTCCCATCACAGTGGCATAGTTCACCAGGTCCCAATGGGCATAAATCCCAGACTGCTGCCTTCCCCCACCATTCATCAGACTCAGTACAAACCAATTTTCCCATCACATTCTTACATTGCATCCCCTGCTTACGCGGGATTTCCACTGAGTCCAACAAAACTCAGCCAGTATCCATTTATGTGAGACTCAACAGTATGCTGATGAAACTCAGTGATACATACATCTGATACAAGAGGAGAACATGGTATTTAATAAATATTAGCCATGGCACAAGAATTTTTTTTCACAATCATGTTAGACTTGGGTGCAATTTAAACAACCTTGAGCTTTAACTCACTTTTAATGTGTTTTTGCACATTTGGTATAAATTTGTCTTTAGTCATGTTATCTTCTTATAGAGTAACTCCATACAGGTGACTTATGGGAGCAGAAATCCAATTTTGCTCCTACTATTTTTTATAAAATTGCCTTCTAACTAGTGCGAGACACGTCTACATTTGGGAAGCCATTGAGTATACAGATTTAGAGCAACCAATGCACATGTGTCATCAGTATCATGTATGAGTAACTTGTTTGTATTATGTATCTTGATGTTCAGTGTTGAGTCACTTATCTAAAAAGCTGTTTTTCACATTGCATGTGTCCTTTGCATGAGCAAAAATAAATTTGCCTAGAAATTTGCTCTTAAATGTTGGTGTCCTAATAATCTCAGCTGCATTGTAAACAGTTCCCACACATAGTGCCTTAAATATTTGAAGTTGTTAATGTTACTATATTATAAATGTTGAGGACTGCAGCACTTAACATTCAGATTTGCTGATTATTTGATAGAGTGCTCACTTTTCTTTTTTCTTTTTTAGTTTTGTGTGGAATGAGTTTAGTATTGAGTGTGATTTCTTTATCTAGAGGGCAGCATGTTTTGCTGTTTCTGAATTCTGCTGTCTGATATTTCCCCCCAGAATGATCAGCTTTGAGAAGAGCATTTTGTAGTACTTAGAAAAAGTTGATTCAGTAGCTGTTGAATAAAAATCAATATTTTATACTATTCAGTGGAACTGCAATACAATCTAGGTAGTTTATTTTCAAAGTGTTTATGTCCAGCTGGATTTAATAACCTGTTTAGAGGTGCAGTAGGCATGACTTGGCTAGATTGTGAAAGAAAAAAAAAGCAAAATGTTCATTGATTCATGCTGTGGTTTCATCTTAGCTTGAGCAAACCATGCAGTATTTAATAAATATTAGCAAAATATTTACTATTGAAGCTTGAAAAGATGTGAGTACTTTGTGTGCAATTTTTCATTTATGCATGGGAGAGAATTTAGCCTTTTTACATTTTAGTATTTGTTCTAGCCTTTTGGATATTTTTCTTTCTTTCTTATTTAATACATTCCGTCAGGGACTACAAATTACATGGATTTTTTTTCACGTAGAAGTGCATCTTTTCTGTGTTTTTGTTCTTGTTGAAATTAAATTGCTTTTGCAGCACCAAAGACTTAATCATCCATTTCTTATGAAAGGTAGCTACTTTTTTCATAGACCTCAAATATACTGTAGTGTTAGGGATGGATTTAAAGGAAGGTATTAAAGTGAGGCTGTGATCTAGCTTATGAGGCAAATAATAAATTGTATCATTTATCTTGAATGTATAATAGATAAGCTGCTATATAATGATTGCCACTTCAGATAGCTGTGAAATTAAGTGATTTAACTAGTTCTTAGCCTTCTAATTTCTGTACAAGTCTAATTACATGAAATGGAAGTAGAGGGGTTGATTTTTGTTTTGTTTGCTTTCATGTTTGGAGTGTTGTAACTACTATATTGTAAATGATGGAGGATATGTTAATTTGTGGTGTGTTATTTGCATCAGTATTTTATTTCTATTAACTATCATTGCATATAATGTGGGTGTATCCATGTAATTTAATTTTTATGTGTTCATAGTGACATTGTGCAGACACTTAAAACTACTTCTTCTTTTTTTAAAAAACAAATGTTTCTGGAATACAGTTTTTGCAACATAGACTGGAATAGGAGTTCAAAGGATTTCTTTCACGCACAATCCTAAACATGTTTCCCTCAATTAAATCCCACTGAGTTTAGTGGGACTTACTTCTGTGGAAAATGTACAAAGGATTGCAGCCTCATCAGGCTAGTAGCTGATTGATTTTTTTCTTTGTTCCATTAACACAAGCAGTGTTTTATTTAATGAATGTCTGAGTGAAATAAATGTGCCTGCATTTGATTTACTTATAAGGACTTAAATACAACAGTATTAGTTCATAAACCCAAAATCAGCAGTACGTTTTAAAGGCAGAACACGGAAATAAACCCTAACTTTTCCAACAATTCTTGGGCCACAGTCAGAGAGCCAGAGCTCTGCATGGCAAGTAGGACATTTTTGGGTCTTTCATTCTCTCTCTCTTTTCTTTTGAGCATTCTCTCCCCATCTTTTATAGCAAATCAGTTAATTTTGGAAAGCTTAAAAGCTTGTTATGATGTGGGAGAGCTGCTGTTCAAATGAGAAGAGTAGAAAGTAGAAAGATGCACACAACACTTTTGGGCCTACATGAATGCTCTGGATTGTAGCTTCAGTCATTTTTCATAAACTATTTTATGCATTTTGTATAGGTACAAATGTGTGCATGTATCTCTTAAAAACTAGATAACCTGGTTAATTTTTTTCAGCGTAGTCTGAAGCTTAGGCAGAGGAAATTGAACTAATCAAGTAGATTTGTCATGCTCCTTGACATTTGTGATTTCAGCAAATCCCTGTTTTCTGAGACCTTTTTGGTGTTGAAAATGGAATTTCTTGGTGCTGCTTCCATTGCTGGCATTGGACTCACCAGGAACTATGAACAACAGAGGTTAATTACTTTTCTAAGAATAACAAAAAAAAAATCTCTTTATTTACTTGGACCTTTCTTTCTCTAAAAGATTTACTGTGCTTTTAAACTGTGTTTAGGATATAAAGCTAATGTATTTGGCACATTGTGCCAGGATAAACATGAAACCTCTTCTATCTGTATACTCCAAATGATGCCTGTGGCACTTAAACATATTGTTAAAAAGTAGTTTTTACTTTTCAGAAGCTATACATAAATCTTCCACAACCAAAACTGAGCCTGAGGTTTGAAGTAAAAGTTCAGATCTTTTGCACTCTCTCAGGTTGTTGTCCACAATTTCACTTCGGAACCTGTTTGCTCTGTGAAATACCTTGGCTTCTTGGCTGTAGCTCAAGGGTCTGTCTACAGAGAGCAAGATCAGGCACGGGTGTAAACCTGTACTCAATATAATCCCAGACAAATATATCTGTATATCTCATTGTTCTAATGCCTTTTAAATAAAACACTGCACGATAACAAAATTGCATACTGTTTTTAATTTGGAGACTGATTTTTATATTTCTTGTATTCAGTTTTTAACTTTAATTCAGGGTGTGTTATTGATCAAATATACTACTGTATTAACTAATTATTTTGTTTTTAAATTTTAAATATATGTATTTACTGCTAATTTTAACTTGGTTTGTGTTAAGTAAAAATGAAAATCACACTGCAAGCTATAGAAAGATTTGTTTAGAACTAATGATAGAGATTTGGTTATTAAGTTTGAACTGTTACAATTTAACAATTATTTGTAGACTTGTGGCTTTTTTGTTCTTGATTTCTGTGCTACACTAGTTTGCCATGTAGCAATTGCACTGTGCAATATTACAATAAGAGGACTGGGAAAATTTTTATGGATGTAATGTTTCCTACAGTTTGCGATAGTATTTCTCTCTAGTTCTCAGTGATTTAAATGTGACCAAGCCTTCTGTACTTTGTCACAAAAAGCGGGTTTTCCAGGTGACTATTTTGGTGAGTGTCAAAATAAGAATTTATGGTGTATTACTGTCAAAATTCACTTTGAATTAAAATATATATTGCAGCAAATAGAATTTGTTGACTTTTATTTTTATTAAAATAGATGCAGACTAGACATCTAGACACTGTTCTCACTGAGTTCTGACATGTATGTGTTTTTGAAATTCTTTATTATGGTCAAAGACCAGCATCAATATAAGATATAACATAGCAAAATAAAATAATACACATCAAACGATTGCATGTATGTGTTGTATTTAGAGGTTATATAAATCAAGTGGGTTTAGTAAGGAGGATTCAGTCCACCAGCCTTCTTATTCATTACATAGAAAATGTGAGAAGCTTGACTGCATAATTTGTGGTAGTGTTTTTATAGCAATGAAATGCTTCATAGGCTCTGGAGCCTCTATTCTTCATATAGTCAATAGAAATGTAACCTTCTGGGCATAAGGATTTCATTGAAAATTGCAACCATTCTGATAAGTGTGACACACACAACTAAGTTTCATTGATGACAGCACCCTGGGCCTTTTTATCCCACCTCTGCCACCCATGTTTTGTAATGTGAGTAGTGTGGTATTAACTCAAGTCCAGGCGTGTCCTTCTTGAATCAAACAAATACAGTCGGCCCTTCTTATACACGGATTTTTTATACACGGATTCAAGCATACACGGTTTGAAAATGTTCCAAAGAAGTATACATTTCAAATATCAAACCTTGATTTTTCATTTTTTATAAGGGACACCATTTTGCTATCTCATTATATTTAATGGGACTTGAGCATACACGGATTTTGTTATACACGGGTGATCTTGGAACCAAACCCCAGCGTATAACAAGGGTCCACTGTAAAACTTTATTTACAAGAAGGTTTAACTGTGTTGGTTTTAATATTATTACTATTATTATTATTATTAACCTTTATTTATAAAGCGCTGTAAATTTACACAGCGCTGTATATACAATCTTTTTAATTGGACGGATCCCTGCCCTCAGGCTTACAATCTAAAAAGACACGACACAAAAGAAGAAGGGAGTGGTGGAGGGGAAGGGGCCTTTCTAGTAGGATAATACATATAAAATACATAGCAATACAGGAAATGATTCAATAAAACAGGGAAGAAAAGAACATCAAATAGCAAGTGACAATTATGCAATGCCTGGGAACGCTGCCCTGAACAGAATGGTCTTCAACTCCATTTTGAAGCTGGTTAAGGAAGTGATGGCTCTTGCTTGTGGGGGAAGAAGGTTCCAGGAGTGAGGGGCAGCAAGTGAAAAGGGGTGAATCCGGGATGGGGCAGAGGAAATCCTGGGCTGGGACAGCATATATAGATATGGATGTTAAAACGCTTTTGATGCTGCGCAACGCATGAGGCAACACGTCAACGTTTGGCACCAGATTTTCCACCTTCCTGACTGTAGTCAGCAGCTTGTGAGCTGCAGAAACACCTCTCCCTTTCTGAATGAGCAAAGAGACACTGAAAACTTCTCTCAGATTAGGCTTTTATTCTTAGAAGAAGTTCCACTGTGTACGACAATATATACATCAACACCATCCACACTAGTAACAACCCTGTCTGAGGCAAAATGCTTGTCACTACTCTAGCAAAGGCTCCGTGAGGCCTACTAGGCCTTGCCTCTCCCTCTGTGTCACAAAGGATCCAGCCACCCTCCTGAGGGACTCTTCAGACTGGCAGCATCCTACAGGACTTTACAGCACTTGTTGACTATCTTTTTGATGTCACTTCCTGTTTAAATGCCTAATCATTATGGCTCACAATCACCCTTTTATGCCTGGTTACTATTAAAACCCACATTGTACATTTTCCTTGTGACTCTATATCCCAACAATAGATATGTATTAGAATATCCCTTTCTTCAAAGTTGGAGGAGCAGAATGGCATCACTGTGGGGAAGCCAGGTCTAGCGGTTGGTAGTGGAATGCACATATCTATCTATCTATAGATACAGATATGTAGATATATGTATGTGTGCATGTGCCACCTCATCATCATTATCGCTATCCATCATGATTACATGATATATGATATACTGTATATATATATATATAGAGAGAGAAATAACATTGACACACTATAGATACAGTTTCGAAGAGCCCTTCTTTCAAAGTTGGAGGAGCACAATGGTATCACTATGGGGAAGCTGGGTCTAATGGAGCGCACAATTCTCTATATAGAGATATATGTGTGTGTGTCACCCTATCATCATCATCATCACTATTTCCCATGATTATAGGATATATATATATATATATATATATATATATATATATATATATAGACATAGACCCACCATATATATAGATAAGTTGGAGGAGCAGAATGGCATCACTGTGGAGAAGTTGGGTCTAGTGGTTGGTAGAAGAGCACATATATCTAGATATATAGATATGTGTGTGTGCTGCCCTCTCATCATCATCATCACTATCATTACACATACGTACTCCCACCACCAACCACTAGACCAGTCTTCCCCACAGTGATGCCATTGTGCTCCTCCAACTTCAAAGAAAGGGCTCTTCTAACTCCAGCTTTCAAGTGTTTAGAAAAGGAGTTCTCTCATAAAATGCCCATTTGAAATATTTAAGCACTCCTCTGCAGACTTGAGGACAATTGCACAAAAGAAAATTCAAAGACCTCTAGCCCTGTTAGTCTGGGGAAAAAACAGTATGCAAAGGGATCTTGCAGCACCTTTGTGTGTGTGCTGTGTGCTTTCAAGTCATCTTCAACTTATGCCCTAATGCCCTATCATGGGGTTTTCTTGAGAAGTTTCTTCAGACATGGGATGCGAATCCCATCCTCTGAGGCTGAGAGAGTGTCACTTGCCCAAAGTCACCCAGTGGGTTTCATGGCTGAGCTGGGAATCAAACCCTGGTCTTCGGGGCAGCAGTCCAACACTCAAACCACTACTTCATGCTGGCTTCCTTTGGACAACTTTGAGACAGAGAAACTGAGAGAAAGAAGCTGGGAGCATGAGTTTTTCAAGACTTGAACTCACTTCCTCAGTACCAAATACTGCTTAACTGCCAATTCATGGAAGAAGGGATCATGATTAATAAACAAAACATAGGTGACATTGTGGTCTCCTGGCAGCCCTAGCCTTTGCAAGAAACCCTAGAAATTAATTGATATTGTATACTCTAGTTTTCCACAGCTACTATACCTTCCCAACTTGTCGCCCTCCAGATGTTTTTCCACTACAACTCCTATGAGCCTCAGCAAGCATAAGCAGAGGTCAGAGATATCAGGAATTTTAAGTCAAGACATCTGGAGGGCACCAGGTGTCCTTCTGTCCCCAAACAACGGTCAGGAAGGATTTGAACTGGAAGAAAAAAAGTTAGAAGCACATGGGGTCAATGCTCTAAACGTGATGAAGAGGAATTACGTAAAGGTCTTGGGAAACTTTAATTTATTTAAACCATTTATCGGTTGCCTTTGAAGAAGTTCAAGGTGAGCAACTCATTATTTTAAATCGGACAAACATTTTATTACGTTAAGTGCAAAAGCTGTATTAAAAATCCCAAAAATATATAATCTAAAACAGAGTAAAACAAGCAGCAATTTAAAGACTGAGCTTAAAAAAAGAAGAAGAAGGGCCAGTTTCTATTGTAAAAATTCAGATCTTTAAAAACCCATTTAGATTGGGGGTGACAGGGAGCAAATTTCCCTGAAAGGGGTTCCCACGGGAACTAAGCCTGCACTAACAGTTTTCTGCCTTTTGTGCCTCAGTGGTTCATGTTAACAACCACACAGTTTCAAATGGGTACCAGTGACCTTTAACACTTTGAACTGGGTCTGGAATTGGCAACCAGTACAATTTATATGCTCCAATCATCAGGTCGTCAGAACATTCTGTGCCAGCTGAAGCTTTTAGCATGCCTTCAATGGTTGTGTCACATAGGATGCATTAGGATAGTCCAACTCTGAATGTAAATAATGAATGCATAACACTAGTAATACTTGCTTCCTATGGATAAAGGCTCAGCTGGAAAATCATTTGAAAGGCATTTCTATCCTACCTTGTTAATGTTCACCATCAAAAGCTTCAAATCTAGGAAAACCCTCTAAGCTGCACACCTAAGTTTTTGGGGAAACACAGTCCTGTCCAACATCAGATGCTTGTTTTTATCCAGTTCAGATTATTTCTCAGACCACCTTTTCAGAACTGCTTCCAGGCAACTGTTCAAGACCCTAAGGCTCCTGGATGGAAAGATGAGGTAGAATCATAGGGTTGGAAGAGACCACAAGGGCCATACAGACCAACCCCCTGCCATGCAGAAACTCTCAATCAAAGCATCCCCGACAGATGGCCATCCAGCCTTGGTTTAAAGGCCTCCAAAGAAAAAGATTCCACAACTCTCTGAGGGAGTGTGCTCCACTCTCGAACAGCCCTTACTGCCAGGAAGTTCCTCCTAATGTTGAGGTGGAATCTCTTTTCCTGGAGCTTGCATCCATTGCTCCGGGTCCTGTTCTCTGGAGCAGCAGAAAACAAGCTTGCTCCAGCCTCAGTGTGACACCACTTCAAATACTTAGAGGGCTATCATATCATCCCTTAACCGTCTCTTCTCCAGACTAAATACACTCAGCTCCCGAAGTCTTTCCTCATAAGGCATAGTTTCCAGACCCGTCACCATTTTGGTCGCCTTCCTAAATTAAACCTGAATTATGTGAATTATGTACCATCAACACCCTGATGATGCCTCTTTGGTTCATATTTCTGGGCAACCTCCCCAAGCAATTTCAGATAGGTGTTAAAATGTACAGGAGACAAAATTGAACCATGAGGCAGTCCATAAATTAATATAAAGGAGCAAATACTTATAGTCAAAACCCAGCAGGTTTTAGACCCTATAATGATAAGGAAATTAATGAAACTCCAACCTTCTTACACTTCCAGCCTCCAGTCTGCTTGTAGTAATCAGGTTTAGAGAGTGCCCTCAAAAGGCCTGTGACATGCTGAGATAACAGTATGGGAATCAAGATCAGTATGAACTGATCTTGTTAAAGAGGCATTGGCACTGATGTTGAGATTCTCCAGAACCAACAAGTGGAGGGTTATCATCAATCAAATATGAGCACAACATGCCAGGGACCCATTTGTACTACAGAATTATAGTGCTGATACTCCATTTTAACCACTATAGTCCTGTCCTAAAAGCATCCTAGGACTGGCAGTTTAGGAAAGGGCTTTTGGAATTCTCTGCCAGCTCTAGTGCATCAGCAATCTATAAACCCCAGGATGCCACAGGATGGACACAAGGCAGTTGAAGTGGAATAACAGTACTATAACTGTATAGTGAGAAGTGCCCCCAGGTCATTTCTCTCATATATAATTGGGTTGTGAATTATACTGAGCTTACCCTGAACTAACCTGCGATGAAATAATAGAAGCAGAAGGCTTAAGACCAAGCTGTGGAATTTCAAGAGCCAGCTTGGATGAGGATTGGGACTGATGGAGAGAAAGCATGAGATAGCTAACAAGCATCATCACCCCTTACCTGGCCCATCCTAACCCTAGTAATTTCCCTGCCCACAATCAGGATTATAAAACATATCAGGCATATAGGTATACCAGGATGAAGGCTATTTCTCTCATACACCTAAAGAACTGAGAGTCCTTGTGCATGGTGATGTTCAGAAGCTGTTAGCATACCCCACACTCCCAAGCTGTATATGGAGTTTCATTTTTTAATATATTTTGATATCCAGAGCCCCACGTGTTTTAAGAAATACAAATCACCTTGGGAACTTTAGAAAGTTTCCCATGGGAAAGGTACATTGACCTGAAGACATGTGGAGGATCTGGTACTAAATAAAGATTACATGGGTTTACTGATCACTCCATTCTCTCCCCAGCCTTTCCGCATATCCTCTTGCACTGGAAACAAAGGCGGTCCCATTGCACTAAAGCAAGTAAGACTATATCTCCTTCCTAACCCCTGCCATTTTCCCAGCCAATTTCCCTGTTCACCTATCTTGGGGTTATCCCATATCCAATCGCTATTTTGTTAATATGGAGTTAAGACCATCTGCCACAATTGCCCTTTTTTGTCAATTCCATGGGAAAGCAATCAATCCTTTGAGCTGTATGTGGGCATGTTAAATGCCCAGAGCTTCCTCTTTCTGTATCACCCTCAGATGCCATCTGAGCCACACTCTGCTTTTCCGTGGATTCCTCTTCAGGACTGGCAAATATCACCCTTTCTAACCCCACAGCTTCCGCTATCCAATTTTCTAAACTCCTACTTTAGTTAGCCTTGTATGTTTGCGTGCTGTCTTGCATACTTCTAAATAAAACCTTATCGTCACTAAATTTGGAGTCCTCCTAGAGTTAGTACTGGTATACATAGGTGAAATTATCTCCTCAGTTACCCACTTTTCACAGGCTTTCTTTGATCTAAGCAATTCCCCCGGCATTTAAGGAGACATTGACACAGTTGGTGGGGATGTCAAGACCTCCCCCACGTTATTGGTAATAAAGCTGAAGGTGGGGTACCCATGGGAAATCTTGGGACACAATGTACAAGGTTTTCTATTGTATGGAGCTTTATAAGTGAGGGGGAGCCAAACAATTCTTGGTCGGAAGGGTGCCCCACGCAATCTGCTTTTATCTGATCTCTGGCTATAACAACAGATTGAATTTTCTTAACATTAATCTGGAAACCTTTTTTCTTTTTCATGTTTGGCTCATGAGTGGAGTGAAACTGCTTAGGCTGATGAGTAAGAATGCACTGAGCATTATGCAAACACACACGCACACAGTGTGCATTAAGCACACTGTGCTTCTGCAACACTGTATTTGTTACAATTGCTTCCTCTTGTTTCCTCAAGGTAATAATACTGTATTTATTGCATAGATAAATGAGGAAAGCATTGGGAAACCTGTTCCTCCTCTTGGGAAGTCTGTCTTTAAATGACAAAGGACTTCAGCTCCCCCTATCCCATGAGCATTGACCATACTAACTCAATGATGGGAAGTGAAGTCCAACCTGTGGAGGGCACCAGGCTGGCAAGGCTTGGTTTATGTATGTGGTGAACACTTTTCACTCCCAATCCTTTCTAATTCAAGTTTCTAATCCACCGGCAGGCTAAGATCTAGTTGTATAGACAGGTTTTTAAAACAGAAAGTTTTTAGGGCATGCGATGGGGTGTTGTTATATTGTTTTAATGTATTTTAAGCCTTTTAATCTTTTTAAAGTACTTGATTTTAGCATTGAATTTTTTAAATTTTTGTAGTAATTTAATTCTATTTTAATATACTATTTTTGTATGTTTTTAACTGTATGGTGCTTTTTAATGTTTTAAGCATCCCTGAGTCCCAGCCCTGGGAGAAGGGCAGGATATAAATAAATATAATAAGAATAAGAATAATCCAAGTTTTTGTTTCAGATTAAGAACTCTTCATTCAGTGTCCATTATTTTTCCATGACAAAATTCTTACTTACATATCTAGGTCTTAGTTTTTCTTTTGGTACAGTGCGTAACAAATTCCAATACTTGAGGGCTCCAAGATACTGCTTGGAAAAAGCAAACTGCTTTCTAAAAAGTATATGAGAAGGAATGGAAGAGCAACATACAAGAAATGTGTGAGGCAAAAATGTAGAAGAGGGGATAACAACTCTATCAGTTATTCCCACATTTTACAAATTCATAAGATAATGCGGAGAATTAACAGAATACATTAGTTTCACTTTTCAAAAGCAACACAATTCAGCATAATGATTTTAATATACATTTGTGTTGACATTTTGCCAGCAAAGTTCTGAAGAAATGATCGATAGACTAGAACATATTTTAGGACTTGCAACTAACATTTAATATTATGTCTCCCTCCTCAAAATTTCTGGCTGAAATAAGGCCATATGAAATAAAATGTTGTGTATTGTTGCCAGGTTTTCAAAAAGGTACCCTGAACTTGGACAGTTGACCCAACATGTCAAACACCATGCACATTTACTCAAGGTTCCCCCCGCCCCTCATCATAAGTTTACTTTATGATGAAGAAACTCCAATAGGGAAGCATGTTGAAACAACCATAAGGAACTGAAACATCCATAAGAAATGTCAACTGTTAAGACATGGCCCTCTGGTGGTACTCACAGGGTATTCCATTCTTTCATTTTAAATGTTGAATGAGTTGGTTTTTTCAGGAAACAGATTGATTGACTGAATATGATTTAGTGCAGAAATCTGAATTCAATGGTCAGATTATATGTTTTATTGATGATGATAGCATGTCTAATCCAATGATTATCTTGGTCTGATGGTGTAGCTACTGAAAAAAATGATAACAAATACAGGTCTAATTTGCAGAAATGTATGTACTAGGGCCAGATTTTTATATATTATTATTATTATTATTATTATTATTATTATTATTATTATTATTA